>NW_021680352.1:287899-293944 GCF_001412515.2 Diachasma alloeum
GGGGGCAGAGGGGGGGGGGCGTGAAAATTGAAAATTCCTCTTAACGGAGATAGAAAACTAAATTACGAGTGCAAAACTAATTCGCGGGGGTAAATAGGTATTTCGGGGGGTGGCGGGTAAATTGTTGGAATTAAAAGGTCTTATCTCAAAACACGAAAAAATTTTTTTTTAATTATAAATGATTAATATTTTTTTTTGTGATTATTATGACTATGTCCATGTTATGATGAATTTTTAAAATTTTTAGAAATAACAAAAAAGTTGACATACGCCTTTTTGATATTGTCCAATGGGAAATTATCATATTAACACATACGACCTTTTTATTCCAGCCGTATGATATAGCAAATGGTAATAGTTGGATTTCTTCATTCAGGAAAAAGTCGTCAGTAAAAAAAAAGTAAAAAAAATTGTAAAAGAAAAATAGTCTGACAGTACCCACTTTTCCTCTTCTACCGCTCGTATAATTTATGCGTTCAATACCCAACCGCGTGCTTTTCTTACTCCTTCTGGTTTATACCGTCTTCTTTTTACTCGAGTCCTCGATGCGCGTCTCTCATTTACGTGAAAAGACCAACGTGGTGGATGAAAAAAAATGGGGGAGGGGGTGGATATTAATTCTGAATTCTTTTGCGGGAGTTGCGGTGAGAGGAGGAGGCCTTAGTATTCGGATGTCTTCCGGAAAATTTCGAGATGGGGGATGGAGGCAGAAATGTGAGGTTGAGATGTGACATGTGGTGAGGGACAGGGACATTTTTTTTTTTTCGTTTTAGTGGAGTTTTTGAGGAGATGTCGGACGAGAGGATGAAGCTGTTTCATTATGTGTTTTACATCTGATCGTGACATTTTTATTTTTTGGTACTCCTGGGGATTCGTTCAGTTCGTGACGGAATTTCGTTACCGATTGAATTTACTGACGTGCGTGGACAAGTGGAGTTTTTGTTGAATATCTGCGCATCTACGACAGATAAAAAAAAAATCATGAAGATCTTTTTCGGAGACAATTTCATCACCTTCAAAAAAGCTCTTGGCAAAAATTTTGCCATCTCCCTCGGATCCCGAGATATTTAGCAAAAACTAAGTGACAAAACATCAACAATTGAGTGAAACTTCTCAACTGCAGTCGTAGAATGATAATTGAATGTTTCTGTTCAACAATATGTATAACACTCGATCGTGACATTATTATATTCCACCTCCCCTCAGGACCGTCGTACAATCGAAAATATAAGGAGCAGAGAACAAATATTGGGAACAGGTATTGAGGAACATCAGCGTTAAAAATTCCGTAGCCAATGTTCCAACGCACAATTGAAGAATGAAAAATGAAAGCGTGAAACAAGTGTTGGTGCAGGTTACAAAATATTGTTCACCTCCTGGTCATGTCTTCCAATCCTGCAATACTCGGGATAATTAAGGATGCCACAGGTATCTCACAATCCAATTCCATATCCTCTACTCCCACAAATTTGTTCTCAGTTCCTCACATAAACGATTGTTCGCCAGCCCAACACTTCATCGAATGTATCCTGCACCACAAGTGCTTCGCGCGCCGGCCACCAGCGTCACCGCGGCGCTGCGTCCCCTCCGTCGCGGAATTTCGACAGATCCACTCCACTACCGCGCCTAAACAGCAAAATCCACTATTGCGCAGCGAAAAAAATCCAGGAAACTCAACGAAAAAGTAAATAAAACAAATATCACCAAAAAAATGGCGCTAAAAATGCTGCCGTGCGGATGCTATGCACGTTATACCGGCGTTAAAACTCGAAGCTTCTTTCTATCCCTCGTCGTATCGGGTTACGGAGTTCAGTCCCGTTGAAAATAGCCCCCCTACGTATATACCCAGTGGCAAAGACTCTGAGTAACCTCAACGACGTGATGCCGAGTGTACAGAGCAAGAGAGGAACGGAGGGAGGACAAGTTGTACCGAAAGAGGTACCCAGGGACCGCAACCACCAACACAACACCAACATTCTTTTCATCTAAAATTTAAAGAAGCACTGAGGACAACCCCCAGCTGTGATAGAAAATTCTCAGCCAATCTCGGCCCTTTTTTTTGCTCCTCGTGCGATGCATGAAGAGTCTAAAAAAATCAAGTGAAAAAGTAATTCTTCAATTCAATGCAAAATTCCCAAATTCATCAGCTTCTGAAAGCCAAAGAATAATTTTCCCATTTGTTTTTTTTTTTATTCTTAAATCGAAAAAAAAATTTCCTCTGATATTTTCTCATCCCATGACAGGATAAAGAATAATACCCAGGAAGTAAATTCCTAGAAAATCCTTTCGCAAAAAAGGCTGATGATATTACATAAAGAAGAGGAGAAGGAAAAAAACGAAAATACTATTAGTCCAAGGGGGAGATGAAAGCCGTCCTGGCAACAGAGCAGAGAGGAGAATGAGGGAAAAAAGAGTGGAGGGGGTATAACGAAAGGACATACTTTTGGAAAACTTCAGAGGAGAGACCTGAGATTGAGACTCGCCGAGTTTCTCCTTTTTCCACGTCGACTTGTTTTTCTCGTTCGAGTCACTCCTTTTATCATTCCTTCCTGTCCCATGACAAATCTAGTAAAATTTCTTTTTGTTTTGCGACAACGGAGGGGGGGGGGGCTAACATTATTTGTCTGTATGAAGAGTTGAAGAACGGATGAATGTGGGGAGAGAATTGTCAGAGTGATGGAACAAAAAGTGAAAGAAAAAAATTACGATTTCATTTTTAAAATGGTTTAGGGAATTTTTTTCGGAAGGGTTTTCCATTTTACGAATTTTTGTTATGTGAAGGATTGGTGGGGTGTTTGCGCAATTGATGGGAAAAATTAATTATGAAAGTTTTTTTCTATTAAATTGGCGCAAGCTCCTTAATTAACAAAGGCTGTACAAATGAGTCCTAATATTTTGACTGTAGAAACTCGAGGGAAAATTTCCTCTCATTAACTATACAGCCTCTGTGTTTCATCACTCGGTGCTGGGGTTATATCAAGTTACACTCGTAGTTCATTTGGGTAGAAATAACTTTGTGTCAAACGAACGAAGGCAACGAAGAACCCGAGGACTACACGAGGTACCAGCCGATGCAAATCACGTAGTCCTGTGCAAACATCTCTGTGTCGAGCGTGAACCAACTCGAGATTGGATATTTTAAATCAATCATGGGAGAATTTTCGGGGAGGTGCAGCTTGAGGATTTGATCAGTTAATAGTGGAAGCCCTCGAGTGTGAGAGACTATGAATTTTTTTTATCGAATTGAAGTTGTTTCGACGCGATGGGAAACTTCATCGGTAACGAAATTCCGTCACGAGGTGAACGAAGCGCCGCGACGCCCAAAATAGAGTGATGTATGGCGCCAAGTACCCTTGCGCCAAGTACGCGCGTCCGTACGCCTCGAACAATCCGAAAAACCGATCATTCGAAAATCACGACAAATGACAATTTATAAGCATCGATGTGTGAATAATTCTGAAAACAGTTCTGCAAATTCCCCACTGCCGCCTCCCGTAACAAAAAACAACGCCAACATACCGGCAGCCTAAAAATAAACGCTGCAGCCTGTCAGTTGACGAATGAAACGGCCGGAGAGTCGCGTCGTAACCCACGGGGATGCATCGCGCGTGGTCCGCCGTTGGCTACCCGAGTTTATTTTAGTATTTTCGAATTCGTCGAAGGGGTAATGAAACAGCGGTAAGATCCACAGTGACTATCGTGCTACCAACACACCAGAGATAACACTTGATATACCAGCTTTATGGTGAGTACCACCAAAATTCAATTTTTTATTTCAGTTACTTTCACTCAATTCATTGCTTCATCATCAGTTTTTGTGAAAAATTGCAAAATGCAAGCGAGATAGCAGCAATTACCTCATAGAGTTTTTCATTGAAAATTTCCTAACCTATAAAAAAGATGATGATAAAAATTTCGGCATTTCCCAGCGGTGCTGAGATATTTCGCAGAAACTGAACCTAAAAATTCTCAAAATCGAAATTAAACTACTTTACTTATTCTCGTTATTCTTAAATATCTCAAAATCAAAGCGACATAGCGAACTTTCCATTCAGACCTTTTCTGTAGGTTACGAAATTCTCTATGAAAAACATTCCAACAAAAATCTCGCTATCTTGCATCGATTTTACGCTATTTCCAAAGACAAAATAACAAACTTCCCTCACCCCCCTCATCAATTCCTCCCAACAAATATCTCATTTTTTTCTTCCTCATACGCATTCATCCCTCCCGCATCGCTCCCAAGGCATGCACACATCTCCAATTCCCCCCTCAGCCTTCTCAACACCAGGAATAGTCGCCATGTGGTGGGCTCCGCTCGCCGTGGGACGCCTATTTTCGGGTAAAGACTAATTTGGCGCGTGAGGGCAAGATGGCGAGGCCCGGAGTCAAGTGTAAGCTTACACACATTTTCTAATGTTGGACCCCTTCCCCCGTTCCTTCGAAAAAAAAAAACGAGAGAGGAGGGGGAAAATCTGGCGGCGACAAAAAGGCCAATGAGACGTCTTGGTGCCATTTTTAGATAAATTCCTCCTCTTCTTCTTGTTCAGCTGCCCCCTAGGAGCCACCGAAACATCATTGACGGCATTCAGTTGGAGCTGGGAGGCCACTCGAAGGATAACTCGAGAGTTCCATCCAATTTGGATCATCCGTGCTCCAAGTGCGCAAGAGGAAGCATCAGGAATTTTGTTACTGCCTAACGAAGCCCAGAGGATCATTCAAATAATTCACATTCGGAAGTAATGAGAGCTTTTGTGAAATTTTATTCTTTCAAATCGAGTGTAAATTACGTAATTATGTGGAATGGACTGGGCCCGGCGACTGTTCCGTGCTTCCTTACTTCCCATAGTGAGTATGACGTATGGAATGTAAAGAAGTATGGAGCTGCGCAGTGGCGTATCATCGGTATCAACGATCACAGGAAATCGGCGAATTTCGAAATTTTAGAATTAACAGGATTGTGGAATCGGTCATTTTGAGTGGTGCCTGTCGATTGAGCGGACTATTTTAGGTGGAACTGAAATACAAAACGACCCGTTTTGCCCTGTTGGATGGTGGGATACAGTAGAAAACGGTTTTATCGTTAGAATCAGGTTTTACGATGGCTCAGAAACTAATGGAGTTGAAGTTTTTTTTTTAATTTTGGGTGAATCGGTTATTTTGAGTGGTGCCATTCAATACGGCGGACTATTTTAGGTGGAACTGAGAAACAAAACGACCCGTTTCACCGCGTTGGATCGTGAAATACAACGAAAAACGTTTTTATCGCCGTAATCAGGTTTTTCGATGGCTCAGGAACTAATACAGTTGTTTTTAATTTTGGGTGGATCGGTTATTTTGAGTGGTGCCATTCGATACGGCGGACTATTTTGGGTGGAACTGAGAAACAAAACAACCCGTTTTGCCCCGTTAGATTGTGAGATACAGTAGGAAGCGGGTTTATCGTCACAGTCAGGTTTTGCGATGGCTCAGGAACTAATAATTTGTTTTCTCGACTCTGGGTGAATCGGTTATTTTGAGTGGTGCCATTCGATACAGCGGACAATTTCAGGTGGAACTGAGGAACAAAACGACCCGTTTTACCCAACTGGATCGTGAGATACAGTAGAAAACGGTTTTCTCGTCACAATCAGGTTTTGCGATATCTGAGGACCTAACAGAGACGATTTTTTTTTGTGGAATTTCCCCCCCTTTGAGTGGCAATAGTCGGACATTGCCCTTGAGTGAAGGTGAAGAGGACCCACTCGTAAGTAAGAAAAATCCGTCTGGCGGGGGTTCGTCAGACATGTGGACCCCGTGTGCTTCATCCCACTGGGGGGAAATTGATGCCAACGGAGATGGCCGCTATGGACTGGCGAAATAGGAAATTTTGGCGTGAGCATCGAAAATAGTCGGCCCAACCCGCCATATTTCCAGAAATAAAGTTCTCCGGTTACGGGAGTTATTTCCGTCACCGGCAGTTGGCGACTCGACAATTCCGCTTGGTGGCGCTGCCGGATTTTCCTAGCATTGTACCTCGTTTATGTATGTGTGAGTGAATGGGGG
>NW_021680352.1:294071-295330 GCF_001412515.2 Diachasma alloeum
GGGGGAGGGAGATAGCGGGACTCGGGGATAAAACTGCACGAGACAAGCGATTTACGAGGAGGGACTCACCCTCCCGAGTTACACGGTGCGTCTGGGTGAATAATGGACCGAGGATGAGGATAGGAATGGCCGTTGTTGTGGCGGTATAACAGTAGGGGAAAACTATCGCGACTTTACCTGGGAAAGGGGGTGGGGGTTCGCGGATTTTCATTGTTGCCATTTGCGATTTTAGATTGGGGAGAAGGGTATTGATTTGGGCTGAGGGGAATTTTTGCGCATGATGATGATGATTTATGGTGACTGAAATTTTGGAGACTTCGCAAAGAGACAATAGCATTGAAACTGCGGGAAATTTTGGAATTAAAAATTCGGGATTCGATGGAAAAATCAGTGGAAATTCTCTATTTCAGGCAAATTATTCCACATAATTTAGAGAAATCAGGAAAATTGAGGTGAATATATACGTTAATTTTCAATCAATTAAAAATTCACCCAACAATATTTTAATGAATACTTTAATGAATTCTCTATTAAAATCGAGCAATGTTCATTCAGTTCAGATGAGCCGTTTCTCCTCATATACTTCATAACTAGAATTTAATATAATATTATTTAATTGATTTCATTCACTATTCATTTAATGAAAAAAATTCATTTAACCATTAATCAGTGAAAAAAATGGAAGAAAATGTAGCATCAACTGCTGGTCATGAAAAAAAATCGAATTCTATACTTGAAATTCCAAGAGTTAAAAATTTTCTAGCGCTCCACTAACGACTTTACCCACATTTCCACACCCCGGAATTTCCAGTCACCTCGAAACAAGCCCCTTCCAGTCTGAAAATGTCACCAAACGAATTATCCATTTCCAGAGTTACCCACACGTACGACAATGACCAAGCTGACAGGAGGGAGCCATGGAGCCCCTGCTGAAGGTACCATGGGATGACGAGAGAGAGTGCGAGGGGATGTTCTACCTGCAGTGTATTAAATTTGTCCCTCGCAAAATGGGTTTACTCACCTCTGTCTACCCCATCCCAATCCCTCAGCCCTCTCGCCCGTTAATGTGCTTAATTAAGGCAAATAAATTATGCTGATATTGTTCGCACGTAAAGTAATAACGTTAGCACCGAATTATTGGCTAATGCCGGTCATTTGCATTAAGGGCGAGTGGCGAGTGGAGGGGGGATTTTTTTTTCAATGTCAATGTTTATCAGAATTATCAGCTGATGTCGAGTTTTGTGGGCTTCTTTTTTTTT
>NW_021680352.1:295425-298158 GCF_001412515.2 Diachasma alloeum
TATGGGGGATTAATCGATCCGGTGGGGGGAGGGTTCCATTAACTTTTAATTGAATGTCAAGACTACGATCTTCGATGAATTATGAAGGGTTGTAACATTTAATTTAGGGGTAATTGATTTCTGGGGAAATTGGGGAATCCCTTTTGACTTTTTTGGGATTCATTTAATTTGATTTTTGTTAATTAAAAATTGTTGTCATCAATTTTTTGTTGGTTATTAATTAATTAGGAGAGATTATCACATGAAATTTATGTGAAATGATTAATTTAAATCTTTAAAACAAATGATTATAAAATTATTATTAATATGAAAATTAATTTTTTGTGGAATGTTTGGAGTTTTGGTTTTACGGGAATTATTATTTCACGAATTGAGTAAAAATTCATCAATCACTCCTCATGAAGTAATTCTCAATGTATTAAAACGGATTAAAAATCGCATTTCGATTTTATTCAACTCCCTTCCATTAATTAAAAATGAAATCATCGAAATTCACATCAATTTTCATTTGAACTTCGAGACGTCATTTCCAATCAATTATGGAGAATTACAATGTCAAGTGGAGAAGAAACAATAAATTTCAATAGCACGAATATTAATATTGATGATTATTTAATCATCATTTTGATTGTTTTCATCTGTAGATAAATCGCATTAACAAAACCATCAATAATTCTGTGTGAAGTAATTATCAACCAAAAAAAATTAATGAAAACCAAAATGTCCATTTTACTCCATTTCATCATCGGATTAATCAAAAATAAAATCATCATAAATAACAAATGTCCCTGAAATCCATATAATTATACAATTCAACATACGGGAAATTAACATGAAACATAGTGATTCACGTGTGCAATTCCCTTTTCAAACCCCTTGAATGCAAAATAGCTGACACAAATTCGCGGAGGGGGTAGGGGGAGGTGAGGTGAGGTGAGGGGAAATGATTTAACCCGTTTAACTCGATCACAACACCGGATGGACAGTGGGTAGCACGAGCGTTATAGGAATAGGTAGTAGCATTGGCTGGATAACCTGAACTGGATGCATTGGAGTACTCTCCACAGTATCTGCCCCCCTCCCCTCCCCACCCCTCTGCCGGTTGGTACATGCATATGACGTATGTACAGTTGGTACGTGAAAATCGAAGAGAAGCATCCCAGAGGGTTGTGCATAGGCCAGAAGGCTCCAATGACACGCCACTGGGACTATTGGCTATTCTGTACAATCGTCACGTTCACCACGACAATTTATGACGATTGGAATGGCCCCCCCGCCCCCACCCACTCCCAATGTGCCCCCCACCTAGCGCTATACAACGCCGGTAACGCCGGTGGACTGCCAAAGAACTAGAGTTCAGAGGTGGATTTTAAGCGGTCGTTTTGGTATCAAAGTGGTTCAATTTGGGAGGAAAAAGAAATCGACATTATTTTTAGGGGTGGGGCGTGTTTAGGTCGGGTAGTTGCCGGATCGGCAACGAAATTCTGTGACGGAGGGGACGCAGCGCCGCGGTGACGCCGTGGCCGGCGCGCGAAGCACTGATGGTGCAGGATACATTCGATGAAGTGTTAGGAATTTTGTTGTCTCTCATATTCAGCAAGATATTCAGCAAAAAGCTCCTGAGGGAACGTAAAATTTATTGTTATACATATTATTGAAAATTGACCCACCGGAATTGTTGATGACGTGATGGTTTCCATAAATTTTTTTTTTACCAGAAAGGGAACAATGAACAGTTGATTTTCAATCAAAAAGAAAGACGAATGATATTTTCCCGCCGATTACCCACTGTTTCAGCTTTTCAATGAATCATTCGAATTATTACCTCCCGCCATCAGGCGGAACCGAAAATTGGTGTTCATTAACTTTCATCCCTGCGAGCGAATGCAGATGTTAAACCCACAGTCATATGCATTCAACGAGCATTCCCTTCTGGCGATTTTTTTTTGGTCGAGTTATATATAATGCAAACAGGGTGGAATTGCAGTGTGAAATGTGTACCCAGCCATTCCCATTCTGCCCAAAAAAGCTTGGGTCATGACGCTAACGCTGTAGCACAGCATTTCTAGTTATGTGGGTCCCTCCAGTGAGGAAATATGTACTATTGGAACAACAGTCAGAGCTCAATGGGGAATGCCCCGTGTGTCAATTGAAGAATCTAAATATGCATTTCAAAAAAAAATTGCAATTCACAATTTTTCGGACATGTTTCATCGTCTTGAATTCACCATCTCCTTCAGACTCCGAGTCAACCCTTCCCCATTTTGCCCCGCCCTCAGCCCCACAAATCACGAAAAAAATCCGGCTCCCATAAATACCTCAAAAATCTTGAAAACCAATTCAATTCAAATTTTTCTCCCTACCTCCCGTGATAACCCGTGCGAAAAACCTGATTCATCGCTTGAAAAACTTTCGAACTCCATAGATCACCCCACCCACGATATATCATCACAAAAACCTGATTTTTTTCAACATCCCCCGGACTTCCGAGTTGACGAAAAAAAAAAGTCGCCAGGTAGAACTTCAAAAAGCATCAGTGGAGTATAAAAAAGTTTGTGGAGGTTAAATATTCCGCCTCTTGATGAGTTTTGTCATTTGGACCTGGGGGAGATTCCTCGTGGGAGGGCTGGCACACCAACCGGGGGCCATCTAATTCCCAGCAGTCTACGGAGTACTGGGTCTACGTGCCATTTACGAATACCTCCACAACTCAAAGGGGCGGGCGGGCGGGGG
>NW_021680352.1:299822-303436 GCF_001412515.2 Diachasma alloeum
AGGGGGGGGGGCTAGAAAGCACCAGTCGTAAATGTGGCCTCCTCTCTGCACGTCCAACACCACCGAGATTGTACTAATTAAGTCCCACCTGCTCTTGTTTCTCCACTCCTCCAGCCCCCACATCCCTTTCTCTTTCTACCACGAGAGTTACCATTAATTGCAAACCACCTTCCAACTGCCCTTGTCAATGCAACAACCAGAGGCACATTGCCGGAAACACGAATTAAGCGAGACAATTTATGCTCAAGATGCTGATTTAATCGAAAAATCGTGAGTGGTGACAACTCCCAGCCGAGGATAGTTGAGATAGAAAAAAGCGATGTATTTTTGAAGTCGTAAAAAAAAAATTTACCAGCGGGACATTTTTTCTGTAAACAATTTTCAAAGAAATGGAAAAATTGCGTTGATAAAATTGACTGAACCTCTATCATAAACAAAAAATAAAGGGATACCTCTCGCCCGCTCATCAAAGAATTCGTATTCCTCACGACGGCAATTCAATCAACTGCTCCTCGCCGTAGATTTTTCTGATTACCTCTCGAAGTTGGACGGCTCGATGGCGCGTGACCAACCTGCCGAATCGTCCGAGGATGGCAATCCCTTTGTCTTCGTTTTATTTTCAAAGTTGAAACGAGGACGAATGACTTTAAAGTCAACTTCCTTCCTCACCTCTACCTCTGAATAAGTCATAACCCCAACCTTTCAACTCCACGATCAGAGAAACGGAAAAAAAATTCTGGATGCTGTATGGAAAAGAAATGCGAATTCTGGTCACTAGACTATATGGGAAGGAGTTGTGCATCCTAGTCACTAGACTATATGGGAATTACTATTTCGTCATTTATATGAAGTGTTGATAATTCTGTTGTTCTTCCATTCGTAGTTCTTTTTGATTCGTATTGCTTTTTTTTCTTTCTTCATTTCTTTCCATATGTTGGCGTAAAATGTGGATTTGAGTCACTAGACAAGGCATTCATTATTATCTATTATTTTTCCATTCGTATTTCTTTTTGATTCGTATTGCTTTTTTTTCTTTCTCAATTTCTTTCCATATATCGGCAACAAATTGTCATCCTAGTCATCAAATGATAGGGAACAAAAGTTTAACCTATCCCGCACCCTCATGACAGGTCAAATCGAAAAAAAAATCGGAAACGAAAAAAAAAAAATAACGGAAGAGTTTCAATCGGCCCTGAAACGATGCTCCGTGAGCTGCTTACGACCTATACACGGGGTGCTAAATCGTCGGCTTGACGAGTAGAGGCCGCCTCGAGAAAGCAAAAGCGAGACAGAAAACCGAAAGAGGAAGAGAGTTAGCAATCTCAAAAAGGAGAACGAGGTGGGATGAAGTATAAGAGGAGAGAGAGGATTATCAAAGAAGATGAGATAGAAGACGGGGTGAGAAGTAACGACCAAAAGCTTACCCCTCCCGCTGCCAACCCGAACAGCTCCTCTGTGTGCAACCCTAGTCCGCCTACTGGCAAACTCGAAGAGCTGACGTTTCGCTTACGTGCGGAAACTGGCAAGCGCGGATATATTCTCGTCTAGATGGATTTATCAAGTGAGCATCGAGGACCCATTGAGAAACGACGAAAATTGGTTAAACGGACCCCGGGTATATACCTCAGACGCGCCAAAGGCACGTGCTACGTAAGGTGTGCATCACCCCGAGTTTATCTTCGAGTCCAGTTTCTTCTTTATCCGGACTGCGGTCCAATTCCCATTTTTATTTGTTTCTTTTCAATTCGGCTTTCTTTTTTTCCGTTCGTGACTCCATCTGCGGGCTTTCCGAGCTCTCTGACTTTGATAAACCGAGCGGTTTGGAGATAGCATTCCGGATGTTTTATTTATTATCGTTCATCATTTATTACCTTCGAAAATGAAATTTTAAAATAGAAAAATGACGGACTATTCCTCCACCCGAGAGAACGACGGCACTTCCAATTTTTGCATATTAATTTCCGCGCAGAATTCTCGAATTTAAATGAAAAAAAATGTATGAGTTGATTAAAATCACCGATAGGTTCAAAGTATTTTCATCCGTTCCGTTGAAAAAAAAAATTGATCGAGCCGTACGATTATATTTCCAAAGTCCCCCGATTGTTATTCCACTGGAGCCGTGCACACAGTGTTCCTAGGCGGGTGCGTATGTGCCTATCGAGTTAGTGGTTGATCGAATAAATTTTGAAAACGAATGAAAACTCGATATTGCCCCCGCTGGGTTGGAATACAAACCCACGCAAATTTTCTACTCTCCCGTCAGCCCGACGCACACGTGCAATTCGAGAATTTATTGTACGCAGGTTACGTACTATTATTCCCGTTTTTTTCTTTGTTTCTCGCTCTCTAGTTTTTTTTAATTATACGGCGAGCGAATGAGATTATTTATGTTAGGTGAAAGGTCGGAATGATTCCATTAAATACACCGGACGTAACTGGATGAAATTACATTCCATTTGGCTTAACAATTGGCTATGATAATGAATTTTAAATTGAAAGTTGAAAAATTGCTGTTTCTCCATTAATAAATTCATGAATGAGAGGAAATTTGGATAATCGGGTCAAATGAGACCGCCGAGTTGAATTGAGATTTCGCTGCAATGAATTCAGGTCATACAGATGACACGAAAAAACAATTTCCTGGTCATTACATCACAAAAGCCCACCCCCAGCCCCTCGAAAAATACATAACACCAAATATTCGCTGAGAACTGCACGAGCCATCTAAGAAGGGGTAGATACCGATGGGGGATGGATGACAACTAACGGATAGACGACGAGAAAATGGAAGTAGTGAGGGCGGAGGCCCTCCCGCCTCCTCTAAAATGGGAGCGTAAAGAGGACTGCCAGAATATCCAGAGGTGGGAGGGGTTTTTCTGGCTTCAAGCCATCTAATACCCCTTGGCACTCTTTCGAGTGAACCCACGCTTATTCCCATTCATTTTGACGATTTGACACCACTTGACTTGATTCACTTTCTCCCCTCTACCACATCCAACTCCACCCCTTTGTTCACCCTATTGTGGATCATTGCGCTACATTAATCAAATTTTTTCACATTTTTTTTGTTTGGTAGGCGACAAGAGATATTTTTATTTCGCACTTGATGGATGAAAAAAAATGTGACCTAGTCACTAAAGGAGATGAAAATGTGCATCCTAGTCACTAGACCATATGGGAAAAAATTATCTATCCTCACTATACTGCATGCTGAGTCGGCAACTCACCGAGGCAGGTGCGACATGACCGACCTCCCGAATTCCGAGCGGATCCATCTTCGCTCATAGAGTTGGACAATTAAATTATTACCAAGATTAGGTTCTCCGCTGTGCTGTGGCTCAAAAATGAGGGACGAGACGAGGCAGAATGGAGTAGAGGCTTGGCTATACCTGCTTTTTGGCTCGCCTTTCATGGAAAAGATGGGCAATATGTGTGTCACGTGCAGCAACTGGAAGGCGCGCCATGCTGCCTAGAACTAACATTCAGCCCAACCCTACCCCCTCAAGGAAAACTCGAAGGAAACTGGGATTCAGGCCACGCTGGGGAGGGTCACGTGTACAACTGAAGGAAGAAGTGAAAAGGTGGTTTGAGGTGGGAAGAGCGGCGGGGGGGGG
>NW_021680352.1:303771-308901 GCF_001412515.2 Diachasma alloeum
GGGGGGGGGGGGGGGGGGGGGCGTAAGATTGCGTGAGTGGAATATCCAAGTCTGGCCGCCCTACCTGATAAACACTGTCGATGCTCTGGCTATATTGCTGTTGGCAAAAATACTTGGGTAGAATGGAAGGGGCTGGAAATTCAGCGATGTCTAGAGAAAAATTCAGTTGAAGTTATTTTTTGTTCTATTTCCCCCTGTCAAGACTTGGATATTGTATTTTTTTTTCTAGCGGAGGTGTCAGGTGAGAGGTTGGGATTGGAGCAATGTTGCCTCAAGGCTGGGCCAAGGTTGCACATTTTCGTTTGTGTGAAATATTTACAATTCCCCATTGAATTTATATGGAATATTTATATCTTGATGTATGGCTGAAACCCCGGTATTTCCGCTTGACCCTCCAGTCGATTATTCCACGAATCGTTTCGCCGTATTGAGGAAGAATTTTTATATCCTCGTGGGGCCATTACAGACCGTCCTGAGGAAGAAAAATTCACGGTTTTGGAAAATCGTACGACGATTACATGCCATCCTGAGGACACTCGAGAATATGAATTTGGGGTTTGGCATTAGTTTTCTTTATCGTAATTCGAGGCAATATACACACTTAGAGGGTCTCATACATACATGCATGATACTATTTTCGGGGTGATCCGATAGGATGAATTTATCTCGACTACAATCACCATAAATTTTTTTTTATCGAATTGCCGTATTGATGAGGCTCTCGCTAACTTCTGTAAATCAAGTTTCACCGGGGCTCGGGTATTTCTAGATTATTATTGTTGCTCGAGGGTTGTCGGAATGTCACCGAGAGCTCTATCTCGTACGGCAACTTCTCAAGATGTTGTGAAGTATCAATTACAGAAGTTGTATTTTAATTAAACTTCGCTGAGTTGGACAGATTTTTAAGTAGTTATGGGAGACATGAAATTCACATTTTTATAAAGATCTTTATGGGTCCTTGATATATATCTAGCTTCGTATGAACATCAATGGCCAATCAAATTAATCGAATAGACTCTAATAAAAATTTATGTATTAGAAAAGAGCAATAAAAGGGGATGAATTTGGATTGGAAATGGGGGTGAAATCCATCAATGATCCGAGGGAGAGATTTCTTTCTTCAAGGTTATATACGCGACGAAGAAGACCCTCAGATCTTGGGTTTGTATATCCCCCAATAGCGATTGGAAGCCGGGATTGTCGAATTGTTCCCTTTCTCCATTCTTCCGGGAGGGGAGGGATAAATTTATTCCTCACCTATTCCCAAAGGGAATCCCAAATGCGTCCTCTTTTCTCCGAGTGCACGAGTGTTTATGGAAAATCCGGTTTATGATATTGCCACATGAGCGGGTGAGCTCAAGGAATTTGTCAATATATGATTGTTTTTTTATGGTTTTGCAATGGGGAAAAAGTATATTCTCCCATTTTTTTTTATTGGCTGGGGTATATTTTCACATGGTCTTGATGAAATTTCGAGGATTTCATGGACCCGCGCTCTCTAAATTCTAATTCTTTTTTTTTTGACTATTTGCGCTGTTGGTTCAGTTGCTCGAGGGAAAATTGATCTTTCGGGTGATTTTAATAGCGAAAAATTTCGGTTTAATCGTAATTGTCAACAGTTTAAATTCCATTATCTGGCGAGGGAGGTCGGACGGATATTGCTCATGGTCAAACTATCCTGGTAGACTCAATATTATGCAAAGTCAATGTTTTCGGAAGCCACTGGGGGCTTTTCTGCGCGCCAATGCATTTTAAACAGGTCGCGAGAATCTCCAAAGCAAACGACGAATCCAGCCAAGAGACACATACGCTCACCCTTGGGGCTTTCCACTCGTCTTTTTTCCAAGTCAATCTTGATTATACAATCTAATTAGGCGGGAGGGGGAGGTCACTCGGGGTTAATTATCACTTTCCCACTTGATATTAGCGAATGTCGCGTAACGAACGGTTGTGAGAAGCGATATGCTTTCCCTCGAGTTATAGGAAGGCAGATATCTCGCATTCTGTCGGAGATACGGGCGTATTCATGAGGACATTTTTTGTTGAGAATTGAATTTCCGACGAAAAATGTTTTGTGATATTTTTTCGTAGGAGCATTCGCTGTCGAAATAATTGCAGTTTTAACCGAAGCTTCAGAGAGAGATTCTGGTCTGCTGGGTTTTGGCAGCTCTTCTCTGCAGATTATAATTTTTTTGGGGGGATATAAGTTATACTTGCTGAGGGGGACGGCTTCCATGTCATCCTAGACGAAGCCCGAGAGCTGTCATTTCTGCACAACCGATCAGGACTAAATTTCTACCAATCCGTCACGACAGTTCGAGCGGCGTTGCTGTGCACTGCCTCGGATTCCATCCACTTCTTACCGTTATTCCCTCTTCCACGAGGATATCCACACATCCACTCCCTCCCCCCCCTACCCTACTCCTCATGTGTAAATATTGTTGGCGAACGTTGGGGATTTCAAGCTTAATGGATTAAGGCTTTCCGACTTGAGCGTTATGTGCGTCAATTTCTTCATGGCTCTCAAAAGCGTTATACCCTCGTTGTGTGTTTCAGCACGAGTCCCATCTTACTCATTCTAATCCTGAGAAAAATTTGATACGTTACTTGAAACAGAAAAATGAAGAAGAAATTAATGGGATTTGCCAAAACTTTGGATGTGAAATAGAAGGACAGTGCGTAAAAGAGTTGTTGCTAGATATCGTCACATCTGTGAGAGATGCAGAAAAATTCATAGAGACCTTTTTCGGAGGCAATTTCATCACCTTTAGAAAAGCTCTTGGCAACAATTTTGCCATCTCCCTCGGATCCCGAGATAATTAGCAAAAACTAAGTGACAAAACATCAACAATTGAGTGAAACTTCTCAACTGCAGTCGTAGAATGATAATTGAATGTTTCTGTTCAACAATATGTATAACACTCGATCGTGACATTATTATATTCCACCTCCCCTCAGGACCGTCGTACAATCGAAAATATAAGGAGCAGAGAACAAATATTGGGAACAGGTATTGAGGAACATCAGCGTTTAAAATTCCGTAGCCAATGTTCCAACGCACAATTGAAGAATGGAAAATGAAAGCGTGAAACAAGTGTTGGTACAGATTACAAAATATTGTTCACCTCCTGGTCATGTCTTCCAATCCTGCAGACTCGGGGTAATTAAGGATGCCACAGGTATCTCACAATCCAATTCCATATCCTCTACTCCCACATATTTGTTCTCAGTTCCTCACATTAACGATTGTCCGCCAGCCCAACACTTCATCGAATGTATCCTGCACCACAAGTGCTTCGCGCGCCGGCCACCAGCGTCACCGCGGCGCTGCGTCCCAATAACCCGGTAAAAAAAAATATCTACCCGATCTTTTGTGCGGAAACCTCCCCCGGCTGTTTCCCAAGATTGGATCAAAAGTATCCTCGGGTTATCTCACATTCACCCCTGAATACATAATGCCAATGTAAATGAGTAGGTGAGGTAAGCTCAAACAGGAAGCAACATCCCTTCCCCATATCCATACTCATCCACTCGTCTCCCCCGAAAAAATAATCTCATTTCATCTAGAGCCACGGCAACACTGGCTCCACTCGGGACGAAATATGATTACGACAATAGCCTCCGCAAATTTCCAAAACTGGTATCTCCCATACATTAACAACCCTTCTCTCCCGCCCACCCCTCCCCCTCTCCATCTCTCTCATCTCGTCATAAAGTTATATTTGACTCCCACTTTATTATTTTTTATTAAAACGAGCACACGAGGATTCTTTATCCCCCAGTCGGGGTAAACGAGTGAAAATTCAAAAGAGTGAGTACTGTTACGAGTTTTGGCTATAGCATAACTCACTCACTCGGCTCCATGGTATCAAATCATATTTCCATCAGCGAAGGACCCCCCCAGCACTTTGTGTACACATTCGGGTTAAATTGGATGAAAATGGGTGTGATATCTTTTTGTTGCTATCGTGATCAAACATTGGACCATCGTTCATTTTCCATGAGCAAATTGTATTTTAGGTAGCATGATTTTTGGATATTTTTTGAGAGAATATGGGGTTTCATGGTGAGAGACGGGGAAAATATTTTTGTGAATTCCTTGGGATTCGTTATGAAGGGTCACAAGAGTCGCGAGGGTCACGAGGGCTTTGAGAGCTCTGAGGGCCATTATAAATATGGTCTTGAGAGGAAAAAGAATGGAAAACTTTTTTGAAGTAAAAAATAAAAATTTGAGTCATGAGGATTATGAAATTCGAGGCTCAAGACAAACTTAAGATTTGGTGGAACTTCTTGATAAAGTTGTGCAGAAATTTTGTGTCACAAGGGTTTCAAAATTGGAGGATCAAGACTAACTTGAGGCTTGAGATAAACTCATGACTCAAAACAAACTCAAGACTTGAAATGAAGCTCAAGACTCAAGCTCAAGACTTGGTAAAGTCTTTGCGAATGAAAAAAAACGGGTCATAAAGGCTTTAAAATTGCCGGCTCAAGGAAAGCTCAAGATTTGCGATGGAACTCAAGACTCAAGATTCTAGGCTCAAGACAAACTCAAGACTCGAGACGAAACTCACGACTCAAGACTTGATGGAAACCCTTAGCAAATTCTAAAAAAAATAGTCAAGAGGATAACAAGGGCCTCAAAATTCGAGGCTCAAGGAAAACTCAAGACTCAATCCTCAATGCTCAAAAGCCAACCTGAAGAATCGGTAAAAATTCTTTCACGGATTTTCGAAAAAATTTAGGGGCGCGAGGTCGTAACGAGGGCATTCGCGGTTGTTCTAATGGTCCCCCTCCATTCCCATTGAAATCAACCATTAACGATTGAGTTGATGATTCAATGATGCGAATAAACCTAGTCACGTGTGTTACACCCGTAATTCATCAATTACGATGAGAATGCATCACAGCGGTAACGAATAACCAACGTTTCACCATGACCAATGAACATTTTCGCATGAACTAGATGTATAAATACTTGACAATGTATCTATCTGTATTATGGTCAAACAGTGGTTAACGTTCGGAGAATGGCGGATTTAATTATTTTTCATGTTGACGTTGTCACGGGTTTATTAGGCATTCGTGCGACTATTCCATGATGTCGGGCTTTGTCGATGACTAAACCGGGGG
>NW_021680352.1:309073-315202 GCF_001412515.2 Diachasma alloeum
GGGGGGGGGGGAGAGGAGGGGAAGGAATGTTTGATTTGCCGGATTGTCAGTGCTATTATCTCGTACGCTTGACTTAGAATTGATATTCCAACGTGATTTCTCGGCGAAAATTGTTCGTGCAACTGAGAAACGAACATCGATTTGTGTCCTCTGGGCAAATACGGGGAGATGGCACTGACGACGAGAGTCAAAACGGGTCACCGATTCATCAAGTCATTGATGGGAGGATGGAGCTCTCTGCGGCGGCTGGGATACATTCGTGGAAATTTGCACTGCGGAAATATGAGATATTTCATATTCCCGGAATTTTTTTTTTTTCCCTGTTGATATGTTGATGAGACTGACGATTCAGACAAAATTCAAAAAACGATGGACCGTTTTGCCCCGGTAAAGGGTCTCGAGATATAGTAGATTTTTTTTTAACATTAAATTTATTTTTGGAAATTTAAGGCGGTTTATTCTCAATTGAAAAAAAGGATTAAATTGTTTTTCGGAGGGAAAGGATCGTCTTTTCATCAACTTTGGGTGAAATTCCCCTGCCTTTTGTGTGAATCGGTGAACGCTCAATCCTCCCAACTTTCCAACCAAGAGAATTATTCTTAAAGTTGAATTAAGTGTTAATTAACTGAAAGCGTTGATTTAATGAGTCAATGAATTTTCAATATCCATTCACGATTAAACGCGCGTTAACTTCCATTATTTCCGATTTCCGTGGCAATTCCCCCAGAAAACTCGATGAACCACTCCTCCCGCCGTAGCCACTCAAAACTAACTTGAAAAAAAAAATAGAAGCTCAACAATTTTCATCGATTCCGGAAAGCTGCAGTGAAAAAAAAAATAAGCAAACATTATTCCCGACTACATGTCCGTGTGGCTGAGTACACGGGCACAAGAGGTAAACTTAAAACGCTCTCAGCAATGTAGATCACCGAAGGGAACCGGAAATAGAGAGAAGGCAGTAACTTTACAAAGTTAGAAATGCCATTTGGTCGTACGGTAAAATCGCTGAATTTCGGAGCGCCCGTATTTTTCATCACGTCACATTTATTCCATCCCCGAGATGTATTAAAAAAAAACACTCGCATTTATACGCAACCAACAATATATTCAAGCCAATGTGTACGCCCGAACAAATACGTAAGGTACGAGGGGCGTAATATGTGGCCTGTGGCGTATGTGTGCCAAGTGAATATAAAAATATATCGCATACTTTGCATCGTTTACCCCCTTCACCCTGTTTGCCATCCCTTGCGATCGTTCAACACAAAATTTTCGAATGATTAAAACTAGCTATTTGAAATATTCTAGGAGAGTTTGGATATGAGAATAGTTGCGATCAAGTTTTTACCCGCAGAACAGAACAGAATTTCGGGGTTCCCCTCGCACCACTCGAGCAACTCAACTGAGAAAAACAATCGCGTTATCAGAATTTGTTTTTCCTTTTTCATACTTGAAAGTTTGAATAATGGAATCGTTGAGAAACAAATGGGATGTTTGATTAAAAATGTTGGAAAGGATTTGCATGAAAAAACATGAGGGCAATTGATTTTTTTCAAGTTGGAGTAGTCATTTTTCTGTTGGATTAGAGTTCATTTTGAATGAATATTTTTAGTTAAAGTAGAATTCTCGAGATTTTTTCAATTTTATGCCTGGAGGGTGCAAAGATGGGCCCAATGTCGGACCAATGTCGGACCAATGTTGGCAACCGATATTGAATTAATGTTGAAAAATAATGTTGGATCAACGTCGACAGCCAACGTTGGACCAACATTGAAAACTAATGCTAGACCGACGTTGAAATCCAATATTTGAAGACACTGTTGGGCCACCGCTGGCAGCCGGTTCCGACTCAACACTGAAAAGAAGAAAAAAAAAATTCAAAAGCGCGAAGGTTGAGCCAACATTAATGAAGGTTAGACAGACGCTGACAGACAAGCTCGGTTCGCCGCTGGGCGCCCAACACTGGCCAACGCTGGCCCAACCTTGACTCATTCCACCTTCTGACCCGAAACAAATCAAGAACAAACAAGAAACCGAGACAAAAAACACTTGAATGCCTTCAGATCGTCGGGATACATCAGAGAGGAGAGTCCACTGGAAAAGCAATTTAAAGAGTTGATGAGTGGTAATAGTACAGTCCGGGATAGTTTTGCCGGAGCATCGAAGTAATGCATGTTAGTATAGACAACATAACCATTGGGGTAAATTTTATCAAGTGGATTTTTCGCAGACATACTTTATGCCAATAACATAAAGTTGAAGATTACCCAGTTGAATTGGATCCACGAGTTAAGGAAATTGTTTTTATATGGGGAGGGGGTTTACAATGTAGTAAGTGCTCGACGTTGGCAATAACTGAGATAGCAATAATGGTGGGTGGATATGGGAGTGGTGGAGTTGTGGAGGAATATCGCGATCCGTAAAGGGGTTAAATGATGGTTAGAGTATGTTGCTGGTAATGTCTTGAAAACAATCGTCAAGCAGTCGTGAACTTTGCTGGAGGTCTGAGAGATATGAAGAAGTGAAGCAATTTTTTTTGAAAATCCCTACCCTTTATCCAATCATCCTGACTCCTTCCTCCGACAAATGAAGAAAGGATGAAACCGGGTCCTCTGGTAATCGAAACCCTCGGATATACATCTTCCCATGTAGTTCCATTCTCACGGATAGGTATTTAAGAGGCTATACAGCCGCGAGAAATCATGCACTCCGTCCACGAATCCTTACTCTTTCTCCATCAAGAGTTTACGGTTTGTGCTGTAATCGAACTGGTGGACTCCTTTCATTGCTTCGCGTAAAACGTTTCGATTTGCAATTTCCCGTCGCTTAACTGCCGTGCCCTGTCTTCCCGAGGATTCAGAATGGAGGAAGGTATGCCGGTTGGCTCCATATACCCCAGAATTTTTCTTTTGCTTCGCTGTTTCAATTTTCTGAGGGGAAATCGGGACAAAATGAGACAGCGGCTTTTTTTTCAATTGACTTTAACGTTTGACCTTACTGATAGCTCCGCTCGTTTTTCACTGGTGTCAAGGACTTCTGATGAGATTAAAACGAGATTTTAAACAAATTTGAGTTGAGAGATAAGACAAACACAAGACTTGAGCAAAATTCAAGACTCAATGCTCAAGGAAAAACTCATAAACGACTCAAAACAGGCTCAAGGCAAATAAGACTTGAAATGAGACTCCGGAGAAGTCTCAAAATATTCTCCACGTACGACTCAAGGCTCAAGAAAAACTCAAGATTTAATACCGCACTCAAGGCTCGAGCAAAAGCACGAACCACATGACTCAGAAAAAAAATCAAGACTCAAAACGGGCTCAAGGCAAACAAGACTTGAAATGAGACTTCGGAGAAGTCTCAAGATATTCTCCAGGTCAGACTCAAGGCTCAAGAAAAACTCAAGATTCAATACCGCACTCAAGACTCGAGCAAAAGCTCAAACCCCTTGACTCAGAAAAAAAATCAAGACTCAAGACGAGATTCAAGAATCAAGAGTTACTACTCGATACTCAAAATGAGCTCAAGACGATCTTAAGACTCAAGACTCGAGTTGTTTGATCCTCCTGCCAACCCTACCGGTCTATCCGGCTTGTCCCGATAAATATTCTCCCGCCCATTTATCCCAACTATTTCACAAACTACATTGTCCCGCGTTGAAGCGTGTCACCCGTTCAATCAAACCGGAAGTGGGCTCGAGCGACACTAAATGGTTTGATACGTTTTATGGCCCACACCATACCCGAGACTGATGATGGTTATACATCGGCCCTGCACCCGCGTTAAACATAGCACGTTGGACAAATAATATTACGTCGTTATGACAGCATCAGTGCGATCTCACGGTTCACGCGCAGACCCGTCGTTATCGTAATATGATTGTTTTTATATCATATAACCCCTGTATATTGCATCTAAATCCAAATTGACGTTGAGGTTAACGTCACTTAAGCCCCACGCCGAGAGCAGATTTCATTTTATAATTCATGAAGACATTAGTATCGTAACCAGAAATGCCGGCCGTTCATTTCTCCGGCTGACTTCGATTTTGGTGAATATTCATGTCGGGAGGACTGTTAATTTTTATGAGTATTAAAAGCCGAGGCAATCGTTTGATGGCAGACGTTAGTACAATACCTGCGGACGTATTCGTAATTGACGATTTCCACTCGACATTTCGGTTATCGGAGGTTCCAGTAAAAAAGAGAAACATTAGAATTTTTTGTAGGGGCAGAGGGGGCAAAGTGCACCGCTGGCAAATTTTTGTGTTCAAGGGTCAAAAGGGTCTCAAAACAATTTGACCCTTAAAACTTTAGTTCATATTATTTGAAAATAATAATTGTTCAAAAATGAATAGATTTTCCGATTTTTTTTCTTTACTTTTGATACAACTGGTGATTTGTACACTTATCATAGCTGTCAACAATCACCCGAGGCACTCCCCTGTATATCTATACACCGCAGAACATCATTAGAAGTTATCGTTGAAATATGCCTTGTTAACTTGACATCCGCAAAAGGTGCTGCGTCAGACACGTCGTTTCAGTAACTAACCCCCAATATGTCGGACCATTCCCGCAGTCCACCTTTTTAGTGACATTCAACAACGGAACTCAAATTACAAGCCATCCACAATTTTCATGGACAAAAAAAAACGAGCCGAGCGCCTCGTGGAAAATTCACTCCAGCCATTATTAATATAACGATCAGAAATAATGGGTGAGGTGGATTTATTCAAGGGTCTCCATTAGGAGAAAATTGGAATATGAACGGGGGGGCGGGGGGATCGCCGGGGGTTGGTGGAAGGCTTTACTATGGTGTGACGACCTCTCGCGGCGGAATAGTGGGAGGGGGATGGGTGATTGCAATATTGGGGCGATGTGGGGAATTGCAATGTTGGCAATTGCCACGTGCGTGAAATACTTGAAATTCCAGTATTGACAATTCCAATATTGACAATTCCGAAATTAGCAATTCCAGTTTTATCGTCGGAATTATTTTGGCAATTCCGACATCAATGAAGTATTGGAAATTCGAATATTGGGGCAATTCTAATGTTGGAGCAATTCCAACATACGTAAAATACTAGAAATTTCAACTTCATCGGGATATGGGCAATTCCAATTATTAGGGAATATTGCAATATCGGAAACTGCATTCGCTTTGATTAATTGCAATTCCAGCATTGACAATTCCGATGTTGGCAATTCCAGAATATGTAAAATATTGAAACGTTCGACATGACTCCAATTCTACCAATTCCAAATTTCGTGAAATATTCGAAATTCCAATATTCACAAAATATTAACAATTCCAGAATTGGTGCCACAGTAGGAATTTTAATATTCATGCAATATCAGCAATTCCATTCCCCCCGCATCAATCGCAATTCCAACATTAATAATTGCAATATTAGTGCAATTCCAGTATATGTAAAATATTGGAAATTTCAACATGATCTCAACGCTAGTAATTCCAATATCAGTGAAATATTAGCAATTCCAATACTCACGCAATATTGACAATTCCAGTATCTGCGCCACAGTCGCAATTTCAATATTCCCGAAATACTAGCAACTCCCATCCCAGTCATGACAATATCTCAGCCCTGTTTGCAATTCCACCATTCGTCCTGTCAACACCACTGCAATATCAATCCCAATATTGGCCCAATGACACTCCCCACCCCCTGCAATTACCGCCACTCGAGCTTTTTTCTCTGTTGACTCCAATTCTTCGTTNTTATGAGAATTAGCCCCCCCCCCCCGAGTTTGCCGACAGAAGATACCCGGGGAATAATATTAGGCCCGGAGGAGTGATATATCCATACTCGCGTCATCCCCCACAAAATACATTATGCATGAGGCTTCGATGCAACCGACAGCGGATGCCTGGTACATGTCATCCGATAGCTCTTTTGTATCACTAATACAATATACATTGCCAAGTGTAAGACGAGTAAGAGTAAATGCACGGGTATACCAATGGCAAATCAATGGCACATGAGCCATTTAATCGGCGTAATAACTCGGTTATGTGATGTGGAAGGTTACTCTGATGAATGTCTTTTGTCCCGGGTTGATGACTGGTGTGACTCGTATTTCTCGGCGAGCGGTCGAAGGGGGGGGG
>NW_021680352.1:315265-322347 GCF_001412515.2 Diachasma alloeum
GAGGAGAGGGGGCGGGGGGCATCGAGACGAGTAGAAACGCTCAATCAATGATCGGACGCGGTATGCACGGGATTACGGGTGACATTGGTCAGGCGTGACCAGTGGTTACCTCAATTCTCGCTGAGCCATGACTAATTAGAAGGGTTCGTGTCTCTACTTCATTATACACACGATCAATGACGTTTAAATTCATCAGTTGAACGGGGAATTTCTTTATTGGGAAATCATTTGGGAAATTGAATGGATTAATGGGGCTTTCATACATTTCGTTGAACTCGTTTTTTGCCCCCGAATGGAAGCTTTGTAATCGTTCAAATTTAAGTTTGGATTTTTTGGGTTTTATCGGCTTAGTATGATACAAAAAGTTCGAAAATGCAATTTTTAGAGGTCGTGTGGACGCTGTGAAACGGTCGTTCCACGATAATTAAAAAAAATGTTCTGAATTGATTGAATGATGGCTTAAAAAATTTGTTTGCATGTCCTTTGATCGAGTTCGAAGATGAAGGCGATAGCAATAATCGTTATTTTGATCAATTTGAAAATTTGCAAGAATTCCGTATTTTTGAAAATCAGAATTGCGGGGATATCTTCGAATATCATGTTTCAAATGAATTCAATCATAGCTTAAAATGTTTGTTTTAATGCCATCAATGATTGTTGAAAATTTCGCATTTTTCATGAATTTCCCTGAGAGTGAGCTTACGATGGTTTCTTCAAATGTGATGTTTCAAATTCATTCGAGTACATGTAAATAAAATTTTTCTATTAACATTTTATCGAAGCGCTGAGGGGAGAGATAGAACTGTAAAAAAGACAATCGGTTGTATAGAAGAAAGAGATAATGAGAATAATGATGACGATAACATTCAACTAACTAGAAAATCCGACAAAATTAGTTGAAAAGAAATCGTACTCAATCTAATAAAACGAAATAAACATTGAATTACACATGACAGAAGGAAATCATGTCTAGAATACCAATTCGGTAGGACATTGCCAATTTATTCTCTAATTTTTTGTCCCATTGACCCATAGCATGATGACGTGACCCCACAGTTAGTCTCGGGTGCTGTATCTTCCATAAATAAAACACCAAACAACAATAATAATATTGAGGGAATACTGGCAATATTTTCTGCCCGTCAATTCATTTACAGATGATATACGATGGCAATTGATCCATAAAGTGTGTGTACTGAATATTAAGGGAAGCGTATGAAGTACGTTCTCATACTGATATTTCAATATTTGCACATCTCTTTCATGGCTCAGTCTTCCCCACCTCCTCCTCCTCCTCCTCCTGCCCCTCCCCCTATTCAGGCTGTACTGTGTGACTTGTCGATGCTCATACAAACACGAGTCACCCGTACCCTCTGCATTTAGCATTTGACGTATGTACCTGCCACTCTTATCTGGCCATCCATTATCAGTGTATGTGTACATAATATAGCCTGAGGAAAGCTCAAAAGGCCAATTGCCATTCAACCCGCTACTTCCGCGTATAGTTGACGGCTTTTAAATGTATCTCTGAAGACCTCTGGGGAGGGGAAAAATAGGAGGGGTGGCTCAGTGGAAGGGGGAGGGGGGAGGGCATGAAAGGGGACGAAAAAATGGGGAAAAGTAGGCGCCGGTGGGGGAGGAGGCGAAAGTTAGCGGGGTCGACACCGTAAATCAACCGAAATGCTCGGGAATTGAGTTGTGGTCCTCCTGGGGGGACAGCCTCCGGAGCAACCGATGGAAAATGTCTCTTTCGCTCTCTCGGGCGGACTTGCTCGGTCACCGGGTCTAGGTGACACATTGGGGATAAAGAAAACAGCGGTTTCTTGGGAACACTAATGCGACCCTCATTAGGGGGGGGGGGGCAATCCGGGCATCCGATGATGTGGGGAGATAGATCTTTGAAGCGCCGAATTAGCGAGTTGAGAAATTGTATGAATTCTTCACGAGTGAATCATCTTTTTCATAAGGCGATTTGTTTTTTTATAGTTTTGGAGGTTTTGGGATTTGTAAATTTTTTTGAGATTTTTTTTTATTGTCTCGAAAATTATCTGGATCGGGTGACATTTATCGTGGGGTTCTGAAGAATTATCGGGATTGTTTGGAGATCTTCTTTTGATTTGAGCTTTTTTTTGGAATTTGGAAGGTTTTGAGATTTTTTTGAAATCATCTCGAAAATTATGTGGACTGTCTGAAAATTATCTCGTAGTGGTAAAGAATTATGTGAGAATTTTTTTTTTCTGGAGATGAGGTTTTTTGGGGTCAAATATTGTTTGTTGTAGAAGATTATTTCGGATAATTTGAACATATTTTCTTCAATAATCTAGAATTGTTAAGAATCATGTCGATCAACAGAACATTATCATTTTTCTTTTTTTTCAAGCGGCTTTCAGAGTTTTCTGCGGATGATCGTCTTTTGGGTAAAAAAAAATTGCTATAATCTCGAAAAATTATCTTGAGTTATTGCAGAATGATCTTGATTCACAGAAAATCATCTTTAATATGAAGATGATTTTTGAATGTCAAATCTTATTACCTGTACCAAATTATTTTGGCTAATGTCATCAGATCTAGTATTATTACCTCAAATAATTATCTAGACGTGTCAAAAATATCTAGACCCATGCAAAGTCACCTTGTCCCTCCCGATAATTCATTATTCTCATCAACTACTTTTCGCTGCGAGAAATTATCTCGATAATAATTTTCTTTGAAATCTTGATTTATCTGATTTTTCCAGCTTGTCCCCGAGATTATTTAATAGAAAAAAAAAATTGGATAAACGGGTCAGGTTTGAATGCGAGTCCAGGGGGATAGTTGATGGGTGTGAGCGGGATGGTATAGCGTACCAGGACAGTGTGTGGCACCCCACTCCTTTGTAGAGCGTTCGAGGGCACCTATAGTTCCACCTAGTCCTCCACCCCCCTCTCTCGGCCCACTTCACCCCCCATATCCCCACGCTCAATACTCCACCGGGGCCAGCACAGCACCGGCTGGTACCCACTTGCACAGGACTACGTAAATTTCACATACACACAGTATGAAGTTTTAGTTTTTAGAGATAAAAGGCTATTCATATATCATCGCTGCATTTGAGAGGAGCAAACGGACATTTTTCAAAGCCAAAGGGAATTTATTATGTCAACATACCATTTTCAATGCAGCGGCGAGAGGGATGAAGATAAATTTCAAAACGATAGCTAAATTGATCTACTAAAGTTAAAGGGTGGATGATTTTTTTTTAATTGCTGAGTTATCGCCAGCACATGTTTTTCCCAATAATTCAATTTGCAGTGAAAAATATTTCTCGACATTCTTCTCTAAAAATATAGAAAATTTTTTTAAAAATAAGGATGATTTTTTTTAAATTGCTGAATTATAACCAGCACCATTTTTTTTCAATAATTCAATTGGCAGTGAAAAATATTTCTCGACATTCTTCTCTAAAAATCTGAAAATAATCTCTCTACATTATAAAAATCCAAATCGACTTCTGGTGATGAAAATTTGGGTCACAAGGGTCAGACTAAGATTTCAAATAAAGCTCACGGGGATCAAAAACCAAGAAATTAAGGGACACCAGGGTCAAAATAAGGGTCACGAGGGGTATAATGAGGGTCAGATTAAGGGTCACAAGTGTCAGAATAAGGATCATGACATATGGGGATCACATGGGGGCGTAGCCCCCTCACCTTAAAAAAAAATAAAAAAAAAAAAAACGAAATTTAATACTTTCCACAAAAATCTCCCATTCTTTCAATTTCCTCTTCTCCTTCTTTTTAATTTGAAACCGAAAATGGCATGAATGCGGATAAGCGGGGGTTTTGGCCAGTGGTTCTCCTGGAATCTCGTAATTTCTACAACAAAGCGAGTCGTACATCTCCAACGGCTGGAGCCCAACGGTCTACTCTCCAGCTTTGTGGAGATGCGTTGCTGGGGAGGGGTTGGGGGAGGGGGTGGGGGGATGATGAGGGGGGTCAGCGGGATGAGACGAGGGGGATCCGGAGGGTTATTAGATCGTCGTGATGAACGAGCCCCAAACGGTGGGTAGGAATACCGAGGGGGTATACAGGAAAGCTACGTGAACGATGTACGACGTACGATGGCGCGATGTTGCCGCACGGGAGCATCTGCTTCGGTAATGCATCACTGACACACTGAACGCTGTATTGTGTACTGCAGACCATTCTGTTGTTGTTGTTTCATCGTTGTGTACCTGACTTTCCGAGTTACTCGGGTGTGACAGCACTTGATGGATTTTTTTTGTATTTTTTTATTCCGAAATTTTTTGATTTTTCGGGAAATTGTTTAGTTGATTAATTAATTGAATGGCCATTGGGTTGAAATGCTGAGTATTTTTGGAACTTCATGAGCGGTGGTTAATGTGGAATCGAAAAAAGAGGGAGGAAACGAGGGTAAATTGGGAATTCGGCCCATTTTCGCGGTTTCGTTACTTTTCACGCGGATTTACTTTCGGCTTTTTTCGGTTCCGAATCATTTGCGATTCTAAATATTTTTTTGGAAATTTTTAAAGGCACTGGGGCAAAGAGGGGGGTCTGTAGAGATATTTGAACGTGGAAATTTCATTTTTCTATTCGTGGCTTGAGAATTCGTTGAAGTTTCACCTTTTCGTTACTTTTTACGCGAATTTACTTTCGGCTTTTTTCGGTTCCGAATCATTTACGATTCTAAATATTTTTTCTGTGAATTTTTAAAGCCACTGGGGCAAAACATATTGTCTCTAAAGACATTTGAACTTGAGAATTTTGATGTTTCTATTTATGAATTGTAAATTCATTAATGTTTCACGTTTTCGTTGCATTTCACGCGGATTTACTTTCGGAGTTTCAAAATTCTTCTGTTCATTTCAAATCAAAATCATTTTCGTGTACATCCCATAAATATTTAGGAAAAATAGATCAACTCTAGAGCCAGCAGACTTCCACTCGAAATTTCGCACATTTGAGAAATTTCGTGATATCAAATATAATTCACGCGTTAAATAAAAATATTTTTACAGAAAAAATTTCTTGGAATCAACGGAAATATTCCGCACCGAAGGAGAAAATATTCCGACCATTGTTCCATGTAAATACGATAACAAGACCAACAAAACGTGTATTACATGTAATTCGGGTTCGACAAATGCCATTATGAAGAGAACCGAGAGAACCAAGAGAGAGAGAGAGAGAGGGAGAGGGAGAGAGAGAGATAATAAATCGGGTGGCGTGACGGTGAATACAAACAGGGGCCTGGGCGTGGATTCGAATGCCATTAATGTCAGATTCTTTTTATTTTGCCCAGGGATTTTCGACCACCAGGAGTTCTGTGTGGTTAACAATACTCATAAAGTGTTACCTCAGCGTATATCAGGCTAGAACCAACGGCCGCAGGCGACTGCGAGAGAGAGAGAGAGAGGGCAAATGCTAACTGAGATTGTACAATAGCTTAAAAATAGAGGAATACAGTAAAAATAGCGAGGGGAAAATTTTATTATGCCGGATTAATTATGAATGTTGTGTTAAAACTTTGTTCGTCAATTATTCCGTGAGGGGAATGCACCGGGGCAATTGTTCCCCGGGATTTTTATGTTACCGGCCAAGTTAATTCACTGGATGAATGAATCCGGGAAAATGGTATTTACGGAATTTCAGGGAAGGGAGGGGGAACTATTGTCGATTTCATTGATATATGTTGGTGGAAGGTAATGATAGACGATATGAGAGAGGAAAAGAGGAGCACGGGAAAATATAATATCCGTGGATTTATCCATTCAGTGGATCTCAGTTATTGATGTATCAAGTTTCAGATCCAGAGGGTCATATATTCCCTCCTTCAGCAGTCATAAATCTGTATACTAAATTCACAAGTGATGAGGGGAATTTGGGGCATTTGGTGGGTGAGGATTTGGGAAATTTCATTAATGAATTAATTGGAAAATTAATTTTTAGTTGTTTTACTCTGCGAACTTAAAACTGATTAAAAACTGATTGGATTGTTGACTTTGAGACGTCGTTAGTTCATTTATTTCATTCATTTGATCTATTTCATCTATTTCATCTATTTCATTGTAATCTGTGAACTTAAAATTGATGATTAGATAGTTTAACTGGAGAATTCGTCGACATTTCACGTTTTCATTACTTTTCACGCGGATTTACTTTCGGTCCCTCGTCGCTCGGGCTTTCAAGGTCGTTTTAGCCTCAATGAATCACCCATAAATTTCAGACACTAAATTCCCAAGTGACGAATGAAATATTGGGAGGGGCACTCAGGCCTGTCCTCCTATCAACATTTAACAAAACATAATTTACAAATTAATTTTCCAATCACTTTTTACCAACACCTACCGCTCCACTCTGCCCCCTTCCGCCCGCCGATGTTTTCATCGCTCGAAAATTTTACGTAACCTAGTGAATAATTCATTGACAGAGGGAAGACAAACGACACACTTGCAATGTATCCGAGGAGAGTGCTATCCATTAGGCTGGCAACGCAAATATCCCCGTTATATTCAATCAAAAAGATATGACAACAGGGAAGGTGTCACACCGGAGATTTACGGCCAATATATAAATCTCGCCCCCATCCTCCCCCCCCATCGGTTTCTTCCGCCCAATGTCCGCGGGTGGAGAGAACGACGTAGAAAAAAATATAATAGAGAAGAGAAAAGATCGCGGAAAATGTCAATGACGCGCCGTACGGATTGGGAATCGTCTTGCGCATGACTCCGATTCAAGAATCGATACACACGCAAATGTACACACATACATTGCGAAATTTTCGGAGAATGTAAACGGCGAGAGAAAGAGAGAGAGAGAGAGAGAGCGGGCGATTATCCGTGATAACTCATACAGACTCTAGGAAAAATGTTATAAATTTCAGAAGTGTCACGCAATATGAATCAGTTGCTCGTTGAAGCGAGATGGGAGGAATAAAAAAAATTCATATAAAATTCATGACCCCGAGTTCCTCGTTAACGCAGTCATGGATTTTTTTCGTGGAAAAATCAGTTTGCAAGGGTTGTACGCTCGTGTGTCATTTGTGCAAACATTGGGTGGGAGGGTGGGGGGGGGGGGGGAAGG
>NW_021680352.1:322923-331390 GCF_001412515.2 Diachasma alloeum
GTGGGGGGGGGGAGGGGAAGGGTAACGCTGTTTGTATGTATGACAAACTGTGTTTCTGGTCGTTTTAACAGGCAATCGATTTGGAACGGTTGGGAATCATCGATTTCTCACGGGGCGGTGGATTTTACGGCTGCTGGAGCATCCGTTACTTTTCAACCTTCGGTGTCATTCATGGGGCTTCGAGTGATTTCATTGTTCATGGCAACGGGGAAATTTAATTGGGTGATTGGTCGATGGCTGTGCGAAGTTTACGAGGCGATGAGGTTATTATAAAGGTGGCAGCGTGTTTTTGGTTGTTTCGAAGGAAAAACCAACGTATTTTGCATCAGTAGTTTTTTATTTGGGGATTATTTTCCTCCTGGACTTCGGAGAAGATTCATTTATTTTTTGAAATTTATTTTACTAGGCTGCGCCCCCTGCTCGGTCCCTGTGACCCTTATGGCCCTTATGATCTTAAAGGTCCCAAGGGTCCGCAATCTTTGAGAGGATCATGTGACCCCCATGATACTTATTCTGACCCGTCTGACCCTTATTGAGACACTTAATCTAACCTTTGTGACCCTGACTTGAATTTTTATTCTGACGGTTGTGACCCTGATGATTCTGACCCCGATGACCCTTATGCTCAGGCTCAAGACCCTTCATCTGACACTTGTGATCTATAATTTGACCCTCGTGCCCCTTATTCAGACCCGCATGACCCTTATCCAATTCACGTGGCCCTTATTCTGAGCCTTGTGACCGCGATTAACCTTGAAGAAACAGCCTGTTTTCATGTCTTCGTTACTTTTCGCGCGGATTTACTTTCGGCATTGTTTTGATTTTAGAATTTCGCGGAAATGTTCGTAAAATAAAACCGAACTGTCCCGAACACACCACCAAATGACAGTAGATGGTATTCAAGTCCAACGGCCCGCCAAATTCTCACTATAAAATAAAAAGCATTATTGAAATTTTATATTTTTCACACCTACTCCCTCCTACTTACTTCTGCCTCCCAGACAAACCCCATCCCTCTCCCCTCCGCCACTCCCTTGACACAGACTAAACAGTGAGTTCAACCCGCAACACTTGCTACTTAGTGCTCGTCTTCAGGCGCCCATAAATTATTCATCATTCCAGTGCGAAATGTACCTGTGCTTACCACGGAAAAGCTCTTTCAGCAACAGCCCCTCCCGCCCTCCGCCCCTCGCCCGTCCGTTGCTCTTGCTTATTCGCGGCTCAGCCAACTTGAATTCCTTGATTGAGTTCCCAAGGATTATTTATTCCCTCGGAGCTTATGACGCAGATGAATTGGATTCCTGGTCAGAGCCTCTTCTCTCCGCCAGAAAAAAAACGTGTGCAAAAAAAAATGAATGCAGAGAAAACTTCTGATACCTTTTTTTTTTATTTCACTTGTCTTTTCCGCTTGACCCTTAAACAATGAAATTAATCATTGCACCTTAATTCTGTCGTATCAAAAGCTGCCATGACAACACGATTGATGCAGCACTACCAAGTTTCCCAATGTCCTCTTCATCAGCGACTTTTACCCGGAATTACACAGCGCAGATGTTCCCTGTGAAGTGGTATTAAATATTCAGAAGTGCCACTTGGTCCATGGTATCCACTCTTTCGGTATCAGAACAACGAAGCATTGAATGACCCGTGAAATTTAAATCTCTGCGATGCATTCTGCCCGGCGATGCTGCAAAAAAATACTTGTGAAAAATCTGATGCTCATTCTGCGTAACATCTCCATTGGGTCAATCCAATCAGAAGACTTGACATTCACGTTGCAGAATAGATTCACTTCTGTAGCGATCAGTTTAAATAGCATCGTCCATTGCTACCTTCTTGTCTCGTGTTCCAGTGGGGCTCTCGTTATCCACGGCTATGGCAACTCTTTTCGTCCCTAACGGCCAAGGGGACAATCCCCGAGCTTACGAGGAACGCTCGATGAGAATCCAAGACGGAGATCAAGAAGACGCCTGGAATCTCTTAATAGGACTTTGGTGTACTACCACAGCCCTTCAGTCTCCAGTTATGACCCTGGGAAATCCAACTGTCGTAACCATTACAGATATCATGATTCTGGTTGATCAGATACTCAGAAATTACAATATGCTGGGTATCACCAATTCCCGTGAAATTTGAACTTCATCATCACCATCATCATGGTACGTTGATAAGGAGTGATCATCATCAGTCATTACACAATTTCATTCGAGTATCTATCATGTAAATCATGTTGCGTGAGATGAACCAATGATTGGTGTCGAATCATTGAACCCAACTTTTTACTGTTGCATAGGATTTGATGGAGATCAAGAAGACGCCTGGAAGCTCTTAGTAGGACTTTGATGTACTACCACAGCCCTTCAGTCTCCAGTTATGACCCTGGGAAATCCAACTGTCGTAACCATTACAGATATCATGATTCTGGTTAATCAGATACACCGAAATTACAATATTCCGAGTATCACCAATTCCCGTGAAATTTGAAATTCATCATCACCATCATCATGGTACGTTGATAAGGAGTGATCATCATCAGTTATTACACAATTTCATTCGAGTATCTATCATGTAAATCATGTTGCGTGAAATGAACCAATGATTGGTGTCGAATCATTGAGCCCAACTGGAGCGTCCACTTTGCGTGAAATAGGTTAGTAAGCCTATGATAACGAGTTCATCGTGATGGTTGGAAGCCGGTATATACAGTACCTATCCGTAACGCTTCATCGACGACTACACTGGGATCATATAAAATGGATAAGTCGGTATAAACGGATAATTTAATGACGAGAGATCCTACCGCTGGCGTTAATGCTACTTCAAGCTTACATGCTGTGTTACGAGAGGTACTGGGTTTTAGGTGATGAGGGTAAGGTTAGTTTACGGCAATTCTCATCATCCAAGCAGACCTCCTACCCCTCCCCTTCACCCCCTCAAGTGCTTGATTACGTCATCCTGTATCAACGGCTGGTGCTGGTGTTGTCTCGTAATCGTGTCTCGATTAAGACTTCTCTCGGCTCTCATTAAAGCTTGTGAAGTAGGAGGACTTCGGGGCACAGTTTGGATGCTAATTGCCGATGCTAAATACTGAATTCACGCGGGCTAATTTAGAATTGAGTGGGGCAAAGTGAAGAGGACGTTAAAAATTAAATTAGAGAAAAATTCAGATGACGTTTTGTTGGAAATAAGAGAGACGAGTGATCACTCCTCCTCAGCGAGTGAGAGACTTCGCTTGTCTCACTCGCCTGACCCTCAAGCCTGCTTGACCCTTTCAGAAACGAAATTCGTTGGCATTTCACAGCGTCCCGGTCTCCCCCAGCTCGATAGAAAATTGAGGTACGCTAGGGCGTTTCTCGTAAAGTTTTCAGTCCGTCTGAATACATCAGGTCTACATGTTCGGTTATGTGTAGCCACCATGTATCCACATATTCGATGTATCTCGGGGCACAATCTCCCGCCTCATAAAGTTACATTTATAGTCCGTCCACATCGGACATGAACAGATCCGTCTTTATTTTATGAGGTTACTGGGGCTCCTGGCTACACGTTTCCGAGATAGTGGACGAGGTCTCAGATAGAAGCAGGTTGGATATTTGTCCGGAAGATTGGGTGGGTGAATGTCGACAAATTTTTTGATGAATTTCGGGGGTGAACGCAGAGTCTTGGCAGATTGAGGGGTAGTTTATCGTGAATGAGTGATGGATTATTTATGAAATACTGGGGTTATCCTCATGTCAGCTAGCTGTCTGTCAGCCGTTGATGACGAAGAATTGCTGCGGCCAAACCATTGCAATTCACGTGCATGCAACATAACCTAATAATTGGATGGCGCAAAGGGATAATCTCCCCCTCCAGAATTCACCGAAATGTTTATCTCAGTGACAAAAGGGCCGGCCAGACAATGTGCATTCATGTTAGATGCTGTCCATAGCTCGAGTAAACATTGACGGAAACCGTACGGCATACGTTAGAGCGATTATACTCCCCAGAACAACATTTACCAACTACACTCAGACCCTTACCACCCTTCCCGCGCACCGCCCCTCACCCTGGACTTGAAACATTGTCACTGGATCTCGTTACACGCACTTGAGGTATCTCTGGTACGTGGCTGAACATACGCATTTGAGGTTGGATTGTAACGGCGGGTCACTCGTAAGGTCGATGGACGAGTCATCTACTCGGCATTGGTCGATGGGTGCTGGGGAGCTTACAGTGATGTACAATGCAGATTCACCACCTCCCCCGGCCAAGCTCCCTGCGGCCTTCTTGATGCCACCACTGAGGAAATCCCCTTAGACACATCCCCTTGACCCGAACCGGGGATCTTGTGTAGTCGGTTAACTCGGGTACAAACGACTCTCCTAATCCGTTGGTGACGGAGACACCCGTAGGAACATGCTTTCAGCACAAAAAATTTCATGATTCAAGTAGATTGATTTGATTCAATCTATCTGAGGTGAGGAATCATTTAGGGAATAGGATTCGAGTATTCATACTTGAATCAAGTCGCCAACTCGATATTACTGAAATTACTAGATCCACGTTCATGAAATACAATTGAAATGATTAGACTCTCTATTTTGATTTAATCCTACTAAAGTCAAGTAAAGGCTCCAAATTGAATCGAGAATTTGTGTTTCTATGAAGGCTCACCACATGATATTTTTGCGGTAGAAGCATTCGGCAAATGTCTTGGCTCATAACTCACTCTTTATTACAACCATCAAATAATAATGAAATTTTCTCCACAGTCTATAATTTGATTGTTGTCATAGATTACCCCCTGAATTTGCACTGATTGGGTTGGTATGGTTTAACGAGTTTGTAGATTGTGAGAGATAAAAACTTCGAGCCCCACCACCAACGAGCGAGAGAATTTCGCGTGTTAAAACTGGGTGTGCGAATCGGCCAGTGAGATCAACGAGAAAAGCCAAGGCCGTGTTCTACTTTAGACATTAACCCCAAAGTCTCCGATTGGCGTTGAGTCGACTACGGGAATGGATGGAGGGTGTGGGTTTTGAGATTGCGATGGAAAGGGGAGAATTATGTAGAACCTCAATGCCGACACGGAAAGACGATGCGAGCTGCTTCACTCTACTCAATGCCCTTGTCGCTCGATGTATCGAGGACCCTCTCTCCACTTCATCGCGAATCTCTTCTTTCGTCTCAACTTCTCAGTTCCCTCAAGTATCTTCCACGTTCTATGGTTACCTCCGTGGTATATCCGATCTTGATGCCACTAAAATTCTCATGATAGTGCGGAATGATGGGGCGATGAATGTTAATCGATGGGGGGAAGTGATGAAAATGGGACATGCAGATGAATTGGAGCATTCGACTGGATCAAATCGGATATAAGGTCCAATAGTTGGTCATCTGGTCCTATTCGTAGAACATTCAAGTAAAATGAAAGTTCAACCGCGTAAAACGTAACGAACGAGTAATTGCTTTCGTCACAACATAGTCAATATTTTTGGCTAATAATTAGCAATTAGGTTTCGAATGGAATTTTTATAATGATGGATTTCAAATTGAAATCAATGATTCATTGAATTCAACATCGTCCCAACATTATCCGCCAACATTGACCACCAACATTGTCCGCCAACATTGCCCGCAAACGTTCAAATTTTTCACTTTTTCCTGAATATTGGTTTCAAAATTAGTTACACCGACTCAAAAAATGGGAAATTTTGGTTTTGACGAAGACAACCTTCCCTTCGGAGGCAAAAACATGAAACCCTGACGAATCCCCAAATTGAATTATCCCAAAACAACCCCCTCTCCCCCAGCCCGCAATACCTAATACATCACTAGCCATTTTTCTCCCTGAGCTCGGAGAACCAAAGAATAAAGAAAAACAGTTGGCCCCGTAAAAAAAAACTAAATAGAGTGTGAGTAAAGTACGGATGACTGGGAGCGTGGAAAACAAAGAAGAATATAAAGACAAATAGAAAAGATAGGAGATAATTCTTGGTCCAAAAGAAAACCCAACAATGCCACGACAATGCCGCCTCGTTATTGCATTCATTTGTATCCAAGCCCGCCCTACTCATCCTTTTCCATTTCTCTGCTCTCCTTAATACTGTGTCCCACCCCCATCCCAATCCCTCCGCCCGCCTTATTCTCCTTTTTCTCATGATGGGGAATGGAACAGTGGGCTAGAGAATACTCTGAGTAGCATTTCACCCATTCCTCGCTGTACTCGCTTTTCACCTATCCTCCCGGCTCTTCCTCACTCTTACCACCCATCCTGGTGGCATCCTTAGTCCACAACTTATCGCTGCTAGATTGGGCTTTTTATTGCTGGCGTAAAAACATGAGATAACACAGTGTCGCAAGCTCGAGGGCGAATAGAATACCATACTGCTGTTTATTTGGAGAATAATGCCAACGGTGCAATAACTGTGAAATGAAGTGTTTTTGTTATTACCATGGAGATGAAGGGGGGGAGGGGGAGTGTCAAACAGTCTTGAGGGTCAAATGGGAGAGACAAATGCAGTAATCACATCGTCTATCTCTTCTGTTAGACTTTCGAAATTTTGTTTTTTCAACGTTTTGTTTTTTCAATTGAAATTTTGAAGGGAATTATCTCCGTTGCGGTTGGTTTTTAAGGAAAATAGTATATGACTTTTTTATGGGAAATTTTGCCAGCTACAAAAAATTTCTTGACGTATTTTATGCTAGAGGCAATAATTGAAGAGATAATGAGCAATTAAGACGACTTCGAAAGCTCAATTCTCCGTTTTTTCAAATGAAGGTTTTTTTTATTTCAATTTCGAGGGGATTTATCTCCTGAAAAATTGATTTTAGTAAAAAATATCATAAAAGATGTTTTGTGGGAAATTTTGTCACCTACAAAAAATGTTCCAACGTCTTTTAGGCTAGGGACAATAATTACCGAGATAATGAGTAATTTCAAAAAAAAATTTATCCCAATTTTTCTCTAAATTTTGCCGACGCTCCGCCCCTCAATCTCGATAATATTTAATTGGTTTCATAAAGTCAAGTCAGTATTATCTCAGAACTCTAGCGTTTAATGGATCGTAATTGAGCCAGGTTAACTCAGTGAAACAGCGCATGGAGGAATATGTTAAAGTTTCAATCCCTATCGATATAACAACGGGATCCCAAAGAGATCCGTATCCCCCTACCCCGTTTGGCTTAGTGGTTTAATATCCAACTTAGTCCTTCCCCGGGATCGTCCACTCAACTGTTAGCTATGTCTCTTCTGGAAGATCTAGACAAACCGCAGGGGCCAGCCCTCACCGCCGGCCCTTTTCAATTTTCATCCCGGAATTTCACTTCGGAAAATCATCCATTGTTACGCTTCTCTACCTGTAAGTATTTTCGAATAAACGTTGGCATCGAATACTCCATTTCCAGCCATTGGAAAATTTCTCGGTACGCTGCCAGGGATTAAAGGACTAAATTATTACCATGCCATGATGGTGGAACAAGTGCATATATATATAACGGGCGCTGATGCAAATGAGAAAATTCACGGGCTGTTGATATCACTTATCTCGTATATATATCCGAAAAAAAACTGATTACAAAAATAATTTAACTCATCCTGGATATGCCTTTTTTACATGGTACTATCGCCAGACCGTGAAATATTGGATGAATGAGGAGTAATGAAAAAAGTTGGGAGATGCCTAGAAAGGGGTAAAAATTGAGAATGCGGGGGATATTAATATCATCTGAATTCAGATATTCATAAAAAAATTGATGAATTCCCGAACGTGCCGTGGCTCATTGTGAGGGGATGATGATGATCAATAGGGTAGATTCCAGCGCAAAAAAAGGGCTGCAGATATTTTTATGGGAATTTTTCAGATATTATGAGGGACAAATTGACCCTCGATTTAATCTGTCATTGGATGCTTGATCTCGAGGGTCAAGTTGACCCCTATATTGACCTGATCGATTTGATCCGCCACCTTGAGGGTCAAAGTGACTTTTTATTTGACTCATACCATGTTACCCTTCCTCCTGAGGGTCATGTTGACCCCCATCTGCTTTTATTGGACATGATTTGGCATCTTGGGGGTCAATTGACCTCTTGAGGGTCAAGTTAACCCTCATCTACTTTTATTCGACTTGATCTGCCATTTTGAGGTTCAAATGGACCTCTAATTTCACCCATCCGATTTGACTCTCAATTCTAAGGGTCGAGTTGACCCCTCGTTGACCCATCCGATTGACATTTTCCCCTCATCCCAGTCAGGCCACATAATTTTTTCTGCAATCTCACTTTTAAAAAGGTGTCAGGCGTCCGTTATTTCTCTCGTAATGCCCACCGCCATTACCCCCGAGATTGTTCCACTCCCTTTGTACAGGAAGCCGAAGCCAGTGATCCCGTTAGACAACCCTAACAGAGAAGTGTCCCTTACGTGCCTCTCGGGGTAGTGTCTCTCAGGACGATTGATGCTGGACAGAGGTAGCCAAAGATACCGGG
>NW_021680352.1:332137-343771 GCF_001412515.2 Diachasma alloeum
GGGGGGGGGGGGGGGGTTTAGAGAGTACGCCAGAGGGAACTAAGAACGATCGACTAGCCCAGGTCAACTGAAGTCTGGTATTCCTCTCCTCTCCATCCAGCCTCGCTATGAGACAATAGTTTTCCCCTGGTGGTATCCGCTAATGCAGTCCGTCCTCTTGTCCAGTTTAAAGTAAATTGGATTGGGTCCTTGTGTATAGTGTGAGCTCGATGAGACGATGGGGGTTATGTCTCTATAGTTATAGAGTAACCTCTCTGTACCATGGAGTTACGTGTATGTGAAGGCCATTTCGGGCTATCAATTATCTCAAATAGGGCGAGTTAAACTAACCCATTCTCTAACCTCCACGCTCTCTCATCCTAGTTCCACTCTCTTGTCGTTTATCCTTCGTTCAATTCCACCCCCCTTCCTTCGTCCCTTGATTCTCGTGAGCACCCAGGAGTTACCCTTTTCCCACTGACTTCCTCCGTCAGGGGTGTCGGAGACGATGCCTTCTCCCCCTACTGACTTCTGATTGCTTTTCTCCTCAGCACCAGCTGTCCCTCGGTCACAACCAATCGATTCTCATGTGCTTTCAGATGGCCACGGGAATTTACCAGACACTAACCAACGGATTCTCCATAGTTCATGGCGCTTTTGGCAGGGCTAATCATGTCCAGAAATTGTCCCCCGGATTTAAAACCAGAAAGAAAAGTCCAGAGGTGAAACAATGGATACTGTCCGGACTACACATAGAAAGTATCGGATTAACATGGGGTAGCAGTTGTCGGCTGTAAGTTGAAATTAATGGTACCCGGGCCATTACGTACCAGAATGAATATGCATAAAACCTGGGGCAAAGTGAATTGGAATATACATAGATAGTATAATACGAGTGAGTGAAATGGAAAGATATAGCATTGTATCAGAGAAAAGTGGGTAGGGTGTGGGTTTTTTTTTTTTTTTTTTTTTTGGAGAAATACTCGCGGCAGAACGGGACGGCCAACGGGAGAGGCGTGGTTACATGTGACGTCAGGGGTCCGTTGTTCTATTTTGTTGAGCGCTAGGCGCGTATAGCCGGGGCGGCACTAGTCCGAGGTTGTTGTGTTTTGTGTCCCCGCCATGCTTCATAAATCAACGAANTTTTTTTTTTTTTTTTTTTTTTTTTGTGGAGAAATACTCGCGGCAGAACGGGACGGCCAACGGGAGAGGCGTGGTTACATGTGACGTCAGGGGTCCGTTGTTCTATTTTGTTGAGCGCTAGGCGCGTATAGCCGGGGCGGCACTAGTCCGAGGTTGTTGTGTTTTGTGTCCCCGCCATGCTTCATAAATCAACGAAACAAACAGTACGTCGACATGCATCGCGCCCTCAACCTATCTCACTCGTTTCAAAACCTCTAGCACTCACTCTTTCATTCTGTCCCACTCACTTCTGTATATTTGTATGCAGAATGATTGTATTCTCTCTTTCTCACTCGCTCGTACGCTCTTGATCCTCTCTCTTTTAGTATCTCTGCGTTTAACCTCTCCTCGTTGTCCTCCCTCCCGGGGTTGTCTCGTCTCTCGCGTGAATGTATAATTTAATTCCAGCGAGCACCACGAAATTTCGTTGAACCTATCCTTTCCTGTACAAATGGGGAAAACCTCGACCCCTCCGGCTGCGCTTTTCCCGGGGACGCGCACCATAAAATTCTATTTCAGTGACTAGTGCAAGCTTTCTCACGATTATTTCGAGAAATCGTCTGGCTGGTGGCGATTTTATTTAGTTGCTTGGGTTTTTTTTATGGGTCAGGATCTTGTGGGTGATTTCATAAAATTTTATTCTCGATTTTGAAAGTCAAGTTGACCCATAAAATTTAATTTATCTTCAGGCTCAAGTCGTGAGGGTCAATTGAACCACTAGTTGACCCATAGGATTTTACACTCGATTTTCAAGGTCGAGTTGCGCTCCAGTTTGACCCTATGGGTCAATTTGTCCTCCAGTTGACCCTTAATTTAACCCATAACATTTCGTCCTTCACTTTGAAGGTCATGTTGGCTCCGTCTTGAAGGTCAACTTGACTTTTGGGCCAATTACCACCCTTAGGGTCAAGTTAGCCCATAGTGTGACCCACGGCATTCGATTTGAGTCGTATACAGCCAAAAAAAAATGCATTCTCCGGGGAAAGCTAGCCCCGTCACAACCATTTCTCACAGTCCTCCTGCCACTAACGATTTTCATACGAGATATCGACAATGGCCACAAGAACGAAGAAGGCAATTTGAAGTTTCCGACATCATGAAAGATTGATGAAACTTCCGGGATGAGACAATTGCATGCTGTTGAATGATGATTCACGGCTGTGGAGTACACGGAGAAATATGAATTGAACTTACCCCCCCGGAGAATCTGAATATCGATACAAGTTATCTCGATTGTTACGTGCACGCGAGGAATCTGCGGTTGAGTACGCGCGCCACTGTGGAAACACCAGCAGTTGCGTTCCGCAGGCTTTGGGGAATTGAGAATTCAGTGAGGTGTGCTGCACGTTTCCAGAATTGACGTTAAACAACAGTTGGATGGTTTACTTCGTTCCTCAGATGGTTTTATCTGGCGATAAAAATAATTGAATCGATGAGTTTTTGATTGAAGTTGAAAGGAGCCATTGCCAACAGATCATTCAATATTTCGTGGTAAGAAATTTTTGCTGACGAGATAAGACATTCATTTTGCCGAATATCTTGATCCTTTGAACTTTCATGCATTCTCCTGATGCTGTATGTGGAATGAATAGCTGGAATGTACATTCGTGTTTATATGACAAGACCTCAGAGGGCTGGGGAGGGGCTGTCTTGCCAGATATTTCCTCCTTGGCATCAAAAAATACGAGACTGCCTCCACCCTTTTACTTCGCCATCAACCTCCCTCGAGCATGCTTGAGTTGTTCTTTTGTCGGGACGGGGCTATATTCGCTCTACAGTAAAGTTTTTTCTTCGAGGTGGAAGGGAGAGAAGACAGGAACATGTGGACATGCGTTATACGTATTCATCAAATCGTGAAAATGCATGGCTGTATGGTTTTCCATCTGCTTGAGAAGTATTCTCGACAGGTGCTGAATTTATTCGCAGCGCCAAATTTCCAGCGAAACATTCTGATAGTGGTCAATGTTTTCTCAATGGAATACACCAGGTGCATCAGAAAAATTCATCATTCCAGCAGCATCCTGTTACAGTCCCGGGTGGATTGGGTCCTCAGGATTCGGATCACACGTTCAGATACTAAATAATATTCTTCATTCTGCCGGATCACATTTCAGGACTGCAGTAAAAAGGGTTCGGACTGATGTGAAAGATATCAGAGGAGTAAAGGTATCGACGGTCGTCAAATTACTGGTTCCGAGACAACAGCCTCTCGAGTATTTATTTCCTTGTTTGATAACACCATGCAAATGAGCCCAGATTGTTATTTACAGTTCTTAATTTTTAGTTTTCATTCTGAAATGTGTCACTTACATTTCCCCGTACTTTTAGAATCAATTGGTAAATTATGCTCCACTTTTAGGGTATGACAATTTGACAGCTGTAAGATTGCACAAGGTTTCGTCTAGAATTTGACAAAGTCTGCTGTGGCTTTCATGACTTGATCATGAAGGTAGGATGCAAACGTCCTGCCGAAAATGCTCTAGTTCTCCCAGAATATGATACCAATTAATCAATTTAGTCTGTGATATTCATCAACCGTATGAATGAAAAATAATCCAGAATACCCAGGAAACATGAAAAATTGGTGAATCACTTTGACCAAGTCAGATACGGGGTCAAACGGGGGAATGTTATTCCCATTGAGCCATACATATGCATAACCCTTCCCCCCCGTATTTTCCACAAAACCATATCCAGCATCCGGAATCAATACGACAGGACAAACGGATATGCTGGTGGCTGTATGTACCATGAATACGTAAAAGAAAATCTCACTGGCTATCCCCGGGAATACATAACGATAGGCCAACCAATAGGCAAACGAAACATTGATTCACTAAACTCACTATGTAATACGTCTATTTGAAATGAGTTTGGCACTGAGCCAGGATACTCATCAAGTCATCACTGGGGTGGAGGCGGCTGGTGTGTGGAGTCGGTACAAACAGAGTGGGGTTTGGATATAGGTATGAATGGGTAATGGCTTGGGTGGGTTATTTGTCACGATCGATAGCACCATCTTTTTTTTGTGAAGCTGCCTGATATTTCAGCTTCTTTCAGCTGGATTTGGCTCGACACGAGTTATCGAGACGGAAATGATCAGGGTCGTGAAAGGCATATCTGCGAAGCTGATCAGGTCCAGAAGAGACCGCAACATTGATCAGGAGTCTTATTTCTCTCGGCCATATGCAATAGGCCCAGGTCTGCTAATCCTATTTTGGGTAATTGAGGTCGGAAGCAGCAGTTGCTCATAGAGCAGACACTCTCAAACTCAAGACGAAAGCTTCTGCAATCTTATACTCGTCAGATGCCATCGTCGGGATGATGAATTTTCTGATGCCCCTGGTGTATTTCATTGGAAGCACACATTCACCACTCATCAGAACGTTTCGTGGGTCAACCTGATCTAAACGATTTAATCCTTCATGCTTGACCTTCAGTTGCTCTAACATAACTTGAGCCAAATTCATACGTGTGGAGATGCAATCTCAAGCATAAATGTTACTCCGTTGTCAAGAAGATGGATACTTCCTGCGTGATCACATCATCGTTCTTTTCCGCTGAAGATGTCTGACATTTCAGCTTCTGTCAGCTGGATTTGGCTCGACACGAGTTATCGACACGGAAATGATCAGGATCGTGAAAGGTATATCTGCGGAGCTAATCAGGTCCGCAAAATTCATCAGGAGTCTTATTCATCTCACCCACTGAGTTCGGAAGCAGCAGTTGCTCATAGAGCAGACATCCCAAATTCAAGACGAATTCTTCCGCAATCTTATACTTGCCAGATGCCGTCCTCCGCATGATGAATTTTCTGGTGCACCTGGTGTATTCCATTGAAAGCACACATTGACCATTAGCGTGATATAAAGGGATGCTCCCTGACACAGCCTAATTGACGAACGCGGATAATTAATGGCAACCTGTTGTTGTATTGCAGCCAAACGCAGCCCTCCCCATCAGGATGCTTCATGGGGGGAGGGGGAGAGCTCGGGGGGTCGCTTAAAGCAGATCCTTCCACTGTTGGGATGCAATGGAGAAGTGGGACGAGGTGTGCCAGGTACAAGTTGCACATGGGATATTAGCGTAACGCATTGGAACAGTTGCATTCTGTTAATTCCTGAAATTGTACACGTAATCTAGGCCTATAGTTGCATCGTACGTCACCAATAGACCTATGACTGCGGGCCATTGCCCCCCTCCCGTCCCCCGCGGCCGCGTTTACCACCCCTTGTAAAGCATCTGCGGTATGAGACGGTACTCGATTGCGATTACGGGGCTAAACCGATTTGAACAGTGGATTGGACAATTTAGAACTGGGTTTGGTCTATATCTGATGATTTTAATTCAATAGTTTTCGTTTTTTTTTTTCGTTCGATATGACGGGAATGTTCAAATGCGCTCAACGAGGTGGATGGGAACGTGATGTGCCTTCCGGGATTTTTCCCCGGATTTTTTGTTTTTTGGAAAAAGAAAAGGGGGAAAGATACACGCAGCAGGAATTGTAATGAGCACTCAGCAATTTGCATTCGTTATGCGTTTTTTACTGGATTCCGCTCGTCAGTGGCAGATCTCATTGGCGAGGGGTTTTGTCGACTGATGGGAAGCGAGGTTGGATTATTGATTGGTAGAAATTATTGTGAACGCTGAGAATTACTTGAGTTGATGATTTTTGACCCGTGATTCGGAAGGGTAGGGAACAACGATTGTAGCACAAAATTTAGATATTTTTTTTTCATCTCTGTTACTCGAAAGAATTGATTAGTCAAACGGGAGAGACAGGTGGAGGGTCAAATGTTCTTGAGGATCAAATGGGAGTGACGAGGGAAGCGATCTCTCCCTATGCTTTGACCCCTTATATTGTGTAAATTGACCCTGGACCCTCTCATATTGTGGGTTGATATGACCTTCATGATGATCACTGACTCTTGACTCTCATAATGCGGGTCAAATTGAGTGGGTCAATTTGCATGGGTCAATATTGACCCTCACGATGACGGGGCTACTCGAAGTACATCACAACTATCATTCCTGCGACTCCTCCCGTCTGATTATGCCATTGCACTTAGTAATATTAATCCAAAACTTCGTACCAAACTTTTGGAAGCCTCTCAGCCATTTAATTTTTCCCCAGAAGTGAACCCAAGAGGGTGGGGGAAGGGGCCTTTTGCCGACTCACTGATTCTTTCCGAGAAACAGCATCTCCAAACGTTTAAAAGTACAATTTGTCAATTTCTCCGCGTGTAACTACTTTCCCTTCAAATTACCGGAAGTTTTTTTTCCCCTCCGGAAAAGCTGCCAATAAGCCGTGATTAACTGTTCTTCCTCGTAAAATTTTACTAATTAATGTTTACAGACGGCTTTGAAAAGGTAAACCAGCTGTTGAAAAGTTCCACTTTTTTCCCGTTGCTCCCTTTTTATCCATTTCAGTGGTGCCTCACGCTTCTCGGTCAATGCTACAATCTGGAAAAACTTCATCCATAGCTCCAATGATTAATGTCCGACGCTCAGCCGCCTTCCCTCTGAAGGCCTCATTTCTTCGTTAAAAAAAAAATCGAGTGAAAGGGAACAGAAATGAGAGGAAAAAGAGAGAAAGAATCTTCTTTTCGTCGAGGCAGAAAATTTTCACTGGGAAAGGTGTTTCCACTCCGAAAGATCCGCGTTTCCATTGATTGCATTCTTTCGTACTTACAGAGTATGAAGTTGCCAACGCGTAGGATAAAGTTGCTTCGTGATAAAAGTTTTTTCTTTCTCGGATAAAAAAAAAGTACTTTTTCTTTACTCTTTACTCCCTCATCCAGCCGCTCCTGTCCTCGTTTCAGCGTTGTACACCCGCGCACCCATTTCAGCGATAACGAGATAAGCGAATTCTGAATTAAATCGATTAAATTGTGTCTAGTTGGATATTTAACTTTTTCACACTTTCAGCTTTTTTTGTTGAAACACTTTGAACAATGAGTTGGTGTTGATTATTCGGAGAGAAGAAAGAGGGAATATTAGAGTGAGGCGAAAAATTGAGGTACTGGGTGGATAAAATGGGATGGGTTAGGCTGGGGGTCAATTTGACCCTCAGAAGTTTTAATCAAACTAGGTTAAATGACCAAAATTCCTGCGGGCCAAAGACCAGGTCAATTTGACCTTCAGAAGATTGGTCAAATTGGGGGTCAATAGTCATGGGGGGTTTAACCAAACCCCTGAGGGTCAAGCCAACCGTCAATTTGACCTTCAACACTTTTCGCCCTTATTTTGACCCTCAGGATTTCTGGTGAAACTAGGGATCAACTTGAACCAATTGAATCTTCATCGTAAGGGTCAATGTTGACCCATACCATTTGACCTATCATCTTGAGGGTCAAATTGACCTTAAATTCAATTCAAGTAATTTGACCCACAGAAAAATTCTATTTTTTCAGGTTTCGTTCACTGCCGAACGAAATAAAAAATGTGAGGACCAATATTGACCCATAACAATTTATCCATAATTTTGAGGGTCAAGTTGACCTTAAATTCAATCAAACCACCTTGACCCACAAAAACCTCCCCTCCTTTTCCCCCTCCCGTCTACTTCCATGAAAATACTGAGGTGAAATTAAATGACCGAGAGGCCGACAAAACTTTCCCCCCCAAACTTTTAGATTAATATTGTTAAGTGCAATGGTAATCGTGGATAATAAGACGGTAGGACCTGTGGAGATGCCAGTGGTGATCTACTTCAAATGAACCTTCCTCCATTCTCGCATCCAAGCGCCAACCCCTATTGTTCGTGAAAAGAGGCTCGGATAAAATTGTCTTTCGTTGAAAACTTGCGTCATTGCGAACGTGCGCCATTTTACTGTTGCACGAGACGACGGCAGTCGATACGAAACAGAACGGCAATTTGAAACGTAATCGACGAAAAGTTTTACCTCGCAAAGTTCCAATATACTGGGGTCTGTGTTTCAACCCCCCCCTCATCCCTTTCCCTAGCCAATTGCCGGGGCTGTGGCACACAGTGTCTGAACTTCGCCTGTATTTCAGGTGGAATTAGCGTTTGAATGTGCGCATTAGCCTCATCGTCTTGCCCCCCTCCTCCCCCCAGAGCGGTCTCTGGGAAACGTCTGGTCCTTGTGCCCCTTTTAGACGAGAAATGGCAAGGGGGTGTGGATGGTATCGCGGGCCACCGTCTGGACCGCTAATTATAACAAACTGGGATAATTGTGTGTGAAATATTTGTGGAAGTTTCGAGGGTTTTGGATGTGGGTGGGGCTGATTTTTTAATTGAAGGTGAGGATTGATCAGAAGGTTTGACCCTTGAAAGCGCTTGAGAGTGGATGAAGGTCTGGCCCTTGAAGAAGTCTAAAAAAATTTTACCTTCAAGAATATTCACCCTTAGACGTTATGTTTGATCTTCAAAGACGTCAGCTCCAGTCGTAATTCTTGACTAGCCCCTTGCAAGGGCATTATCCACCTTGTTCTATTATTTCTCTCAATAAATTCAAAGTGCTATCAACAATTTCAGCTGTTACATCAGGCACACATGACGCTCGAGTGAATTTTTTTTTGTTAAAAACCGTCAATCAAATAGTTGAGGGGCTGTTATATTTTTGACTTCAGCCATGTGAAAGAATTTTTTCACGTCCGCTCGTTCCATCAGTTGCAAAATCCATTTGACGTTTTCAGGGGGTTCGAAATAATTTTTTTTCCCCGTTGAATTGTTTAATTGTTTTTGTTCCTCTAGGGCCGGAGTTACTCCAGTTTTTTGGAATTCTGGATGGACACTGAGTGATCCTGACTAGTCAATCGTAAAATGGGGACAGGAAAAATAAAGAAATAAGAAATAAGAAGTGAGAGGTATAGTTGGAAATTTTTCAGCCATATCGAGGCAAAACCGCTGTGCTCGTTTCTTGTTGGAACACTGCCATGACCAAATCAATTGTCTCAACAGGAAAGCTCGGTGCTGCTTCAACATTCGAATCACGCAAGACTCTTCCTCCTTGTCTAGCGCTGGCCCTCCCCTTCCCTCATTCGAGCCAGTAGAAAAAATATTTGTATGAGAAGAGAGCTTCCACACATATAGTGTAATCTTCGTGGGTAAAAACTTTTTGACCAGATTTCCATCTGTTTCGTTACCCATTCGAAGTTTTTTTCTCTTCTCTCTAGTGAAATAAAAATCCCTGGAAAACCCATTTTTCATCCTACGATGAAGCTCTCTCTACTTTCTGCCATTTGATTTCTACAATGGAATCCCTTCTGCTATCTTCCAACTGTTCTGCTTTTTTAGCCGCTCAGGGCGGTGAAAAAATATATCCCAGGGATATTTTTTTTTATCAACTGTTTTTTCAAATAACAATCACAGAATGGGAATTTAAAATGAATGTAGGAATTTATCTAGGTAAAAAAATACTTTTTTTGGGAAAATTTATGTTTCGGATCAGAAAGCTTGAGAGACTTTGTACGGAATTCTGAATAAAAGAGGAGCCGTTTGTCCCCATTAATTTGTAGAATAAAAATTTTTTGAAATATGCAAAACAAATTTTTTTGGAATATTTACATCGCGAGAATAAAAAGAATTGAATGGAATTTTCAAACATTCGATATCCAACGAGAGAACCATCGGGCGTGGTCCTGCCAGCCTCGAAATAAATTGCATAATCTCTATTCCTGACCCAGATAACCAATCCCAGCGGTTTCTCGCGTCAAAAAAATGATCAATACTCACGAATGACACCCTTCAAAAGTAATTCAAGTAATGAAGTTCAGCTCACCTGTAACAGAGATAAAAATACGATGATTAATGATTACTCTGCGGAAATTGGTGAATGTTTCAAGATGAGTGAAGATATTTTGAATGGAAAATATTTTTAAAAAACACTTAGCCCTTATGAAAATTTGACCCTCCATCTGTCACTCCCATTTGACCCTCGAGGCTGTTTAACCCCAAAGAACATTTAACCCTTCATAATTTTTTCGAATAACAAAAATAATGATAGTGATGATCACTCCACTCGTCTCTCCCATTTAACCCTTACGAAAATTTGACCCTCCATCTGTCTCTCCCATTTGACCCTCAAGACTTTTTAACCCCGAAGAACAGGTGACCCTTTATAATTTTTTGGAATAATAGAGATAATAATAGTGATGATCACCCCACCCGTGTCTCCCATTTAACCCTTAAGAAAATTTGACCCTCCATCTGTCTCTCCCATTTGACCCTCAAGACTTTATAACGCCGAAGAACATGTGATTCTTCATCATTTTTTCGAATAACAGAAACGGAAAAAAAAATTCTCTGAATTTGGCTCTTCATTACTTTTCCGCTAGCATTTCGCCTCACCCTCCCTCAAATAAAACATTGTCACGTTAATATACATCACCCAAAACCCAAAGTTCCCGCTACAACGTTTTTAGAACAACTCCAAAATACTTTGTGTTAATTTCCCTACATGCGGCACACGGAATGAGGAAATTTCTTGTCTTTACTGCTCCACGGGTTCAGCAATTTGCCTCTAGGTGAAATCGTGTATTCCCTCTCTCCTTCAACTTGAAAATAAACCGGAACACATAAACGCCGGGTATCACTACTACTTCGGTATGGTTCAAACGCACGTAAATATGTATGGGTTAATGAACCTAGCAACAATTGTATGGAAATTGGCCGCGGGTTGGAACGTGGTAATAGAGGGAAACACCAACGGAGTGAAATTTGTGTTGGTGTTGCATGAAGAAAGGGGCGGGGCAGAGGGAGGGGAGATGATGGGTGAAGGTTAGCGTAGATCAGTATTCGAGGGCGATAGCCAGCGGGGGGTGGTTAAATTTAACTGTCAGGGGGTGTTTAAGTGCTCTTTCTGTTGCTGGCGTTGGTAGAGCGTACTTGAAAACTAAGTGACTGCGAAAGTGGGGGAAGGGGGAGAAGGGGACAGTTAGTGACCGCTTATATTGTCCATGTAATTTGCGCGTGGATGAGAGAGATGAGAAATTCATGAATATCTTCGTGTTTCAGAAATGGCGGGTTGGGTGTAGCCATCGAGGATGTGGAGCGGGAAAACGTTTCGATGGGAAGAGAAGGCAGATTGGTGGGTCAAAGGGTCACGTATGGGTTAAATTTAGGGTCAAGTTGACCCCTTAACCTGACCCACACGATGGAGATTATTCTAAAAAATAATGGAGGGTCAAACGGGAGACTCATGAGGGGTCAAGTATTTACAAGGGCTTAATGGGAGAGATGTCTCTCCCGTTTAACCCCCAAGACTATTTGATCGTTAAACCCTCTGACTGCTCTCCCTCTGCTTCTCCCAATTGACCCTCAAATCTGGTTCACCCACGGAGACCAAAAGTCGCTACAAAAAAGTTATCTGAATTTTGCTCTACATTTGTATTTTGCTACCGTCCCACAGCGCCCCATTTTTCTCTTTGTTCCCATCAAATATTGAACCTCACCCAAATGGCCCCTTTGAAGTACCAATCGCAAGTAGCCCCATCCCCCCCCCCCCCCCC
>NW_021680352.1:344043-357343 GCF_001412515.2 Diachasma alloeum
CCCCCCCCCCCCCCGATCAATCCGATTACAATGTCCCTCTCATGTTGATCTCATCGTGAAACTCTTAGATACAACCATTTCGTTTCTCTCACCTCCCCCCCTCCGCCCCTCTTCCAACATTCAATTCCTTTTATATGATAATTGCAAGTTATTTGCCCCCGTCTCTCTGTATAAACAGTAAGGAGCTTTATTGGCGCAGTGCATTGTACCGCATCGCCTATAGAGACCGATGGATTTCTCAAACGCTGAGCTCATCCCGTTTTCTTCAGTTTCCTTCCTTCCTTCCTTCCTCTCCCCCTACCCCCCTCCGCCGTCGACCCTCACCCCTTTCTTTCCTCTCACGTCTATGCGGGCTTCATCGAATTTTACTCTTCTCAGAGTCATCCCCGCGTTGAAACTCTGATATGGACCCCCCCCCCTCCCCCCTAGCCCCACGCCCTCAACACTCACACATAAAAATTCACTTGCCACTGTGATACATTCACCCAGTACCTGATACAGTAGTAGTATTCCGATTTCAAAGGTTCGAAAGGCTCCGGGCAATTCATCAAATTGAAGAGACAGAGAAAGTAACGATCAAAGAGAATATGTGCGGATCACGAAATCACCCATTTCGTTTCTATTGGATTGGGCAGGGGGTGGAGAGAGGGGGGGGTGAGGCGAAATGGGAGTTGATTTGAGAAGAATAAATTTGGATGGGAATTTTTCTGTTCAAGGGTCAATCAGTCTTGAGGGTCAAATGGGAAAGACAGGGGGAGGGGTCAAGAGGGTTAACTGGGAGAGAAAGGCGGAAGGGACAAGAGGGTCAAACGGAAGGCGAGTGGAGTCATTTCGCTCGCCATTCTCATTTGACCCTTAAGGACCTTTCACCTTTTGATTTGACCCTCAGTATGAGGAGAGGGTCAACGAGTCTTGAGGGTCAAATGGAAGATACGAGGGAATGATCACTTCAATCGTCTCTCCCGTTTGACCCCCGTGACCCTCCCACTTGTCTCTCCCATTTGATCCTTAAAAATATTTCACCTTTAAACTGTCATGACCATTCACACTCACAACTTCAACGAATCCATTTCGACAAATGCAGACTTCTTTCAATTATAAATTTTGTGAAATGAATGAAAAAAAATCTGCGATTCAATCAATTTCAATGAATGACAAATGAAATATTTGTTCGCATTTTGATTTGACTGGATGCATTGTTGCAGCACAAAGGTCTATTGTCATTATACAATTTCATCGTTGAATTAAAAAACTCTATTTGAAAACGTTCATCGGGTGAATCGAGTGAATCTACCTCCCGGGGGAAAATTGACAAAATTCCCCGGAGCGTAAATATCGATCAGTAAATTCCAAAGGGCTATTTTCAATGCTCGATAATGTCTGATGTTTTGCAATTTTAATAAGCCCTGATGTAATAAACTAGCAACGTGATGGCATTAATTCGGTAATTGGAGCGTGCGATTGAACGAGAGTTGGGAATAAAATGAATCAATTACCGGTTTTAGCGTTTTTTTTTTCAACCAAGAAAATTAAAAAAAAAGCGGGTGATGACGTCGGTGGGACAGTGTGCACTGGTCGGGTCGGTAATTCACGCGCTCTCGGGGGAGAATACCGCGGTGTTGGCGGTGAGTAAACCCTCATCCCTCTGTCCCTTTCTGGGCGGACTTTAATATATTGCCGGGAGAGAGCATTCTCGGAGGCAGAGATGACGGTTATCTCAAATTGAATCTTCCGCCAATGCTGCATCACCCCTAGATACGTTACATGGGATATTATATATATAAACAGAGTGTATGGCATAGCATATGGATGAGTATATGTAACTGAAATCGGTGATGCAATAGGAAAATTCAGATAATTTTTTTTCATCTGTATTTACTCAGAGAAATATTGAATGGTAAGATTTGCGTGAGGGTTTAACGGAAGAGACGAGTGGAGGAGACCCGGCTCTCCCGTTTGATTCTCTGACCCGTCCGTCTGTCTCTCCCATTTGACCCTCAAGAAAATTTAATTCGTTCAAAAATGATTTCAAAAATTGATGGAGGGTTAAATATTGTGTGGAGTTAAATAAACTTGAGGGTCAAACGGGAGAGTCGAGCAGAGTAATCAGGAGGGTCAACCGTTCGTGAGGGTCAAATGGGAGAGACGAGTGAAGTACGTCCGTCTCTCCCATTTGACCTACTTGATCCTTCCATCTGTCTCCCCCAGTTGACCCTCAAGAAAATTTGATTCACTAAAAAATTTTCCTAAAAACTGATGAAGGGTCAATATTCATGAGGGTCAATCGGCGAGAGTCGAGCAGAATAATCAGGACGGTCAACCATTCATAAGGGTCAAATGGGAGAGACAAGTGGAGTTCGCCCGTCTCTCCCGTTTAACCATCTTGACTCCTAAAAATAATGAAGTGTCAAACAGCCTTGAGGGTCAAATGAGAGAGACAGGTGGGGAGTCAAATTTTCTAGAGGGTTAAACGGGAGAGTAAAAGGGTCAAATGGGAGAAACAAGTGGATGGACCCCTTCATCACTCCCGTTTGACCCTCACGACTGTTTGACCCTCAACGAAATCCACCATGAATCCTCCGAGCACTTGAGGTCACGAATACAATCCCCAATTCTCCGATCAGAGAAACAAAATCCTCCCTCCACTCCCTCGAATAAATAATCCCACCACCTGAAGTCCTAACCCCATTAAAGAAAAACAAACTTCATCCACTAAGTAACTGGTTAGGTAGCATCTGCGGTGGTCAACGTGGCGTTACCCCCCCCCCCCCCCCCNCCCCCCATCGACGTAATGGAGCGAGAGTGTATACACCATTCTGCTACATTGCATTCTCTCCTCGCACACCTTCCCCTACCATCATTTACGATCCATCTTTACGTCTCTCGTATCCTTGCACCGGGGGTATCTGTACATAACCTCAAGGCGAGATGAGGAGAACAGCAGGCATCAAAACCCCAGCACGTGGCTCCTTTCGTCTGCACTACTGCCTATCCTGCACTCATCACTACGCTAACACACTTTCTTATGCTATTTACGAGCGGCATCTCATATTATGCCTTTTTTCTTCCTGTCAACCGTCTCGTTCTTTTGTGACATCATGTCGTACGGTATAAAACAGACTTGAGGTGTAAATTTTGCATGGGGGGGAGGAGAGATAAATTCGATTTTGGATTTTTCATTTTTTTTTACGGTTGTATGAATATGAATTGAGGTCGAGCTGCACTGTTGAAAATTTTCAAAAAATTCAGATTCAAATCCATTAAAAATTCAGGATCTGCAAAAAATTTATGATTTCGTGAACATTTCATTAATACACTCGTAACCCCCGATTACAAGTGATTTCATCTCCCATTTGAAAAAAAAATCGAATCGGCTCTCTCCCCATTTTTCCATTTTCCAATCTTCTCGGTGCATCCCACCGACGATTGAAGATGGGAAAAGGCTTATCGTGATTCCCCGAGAACATTCTATTATTTCTTGAGAGAATTCGTCCTGCGTTACCCAGAAAGATGTTTTCATCTCGCAGTCGGAGAATCAATTATTTCTAAAAACTCAATCAATTATTTATAAAAGAACAGGATTTACAAACTTTATTTTCGGACTCTTTGGATCGTAATGGATTGATGTAACAAAAAATCAGTGGAAAATTGCTTTCGTCACAATATCGTCAATATTTTTTTGATGATAAATTGGCAATTTGCTTTTGAATGGAATTTCTATGACGATGTATTTTAAATTGGATTTTATGATTCATTGAATTTAGCATTGCTCCAACGCTGGGAGCCAACATTGCCCCGACGTTAAAACATTTTACAAGTATATAATGTCTCTCTGTCTTATAAAAATTCAAATCGACTTCTACTAGCCTTCCATTTATGATATAAAATATATCCGATTCACAAATATATAACAATTAAAATTGAAAATTAAAAAAAAAAATAATCCAACTCTGGAGGTCAAAATGAGTTGTCCTTCCCCAAAAAATAAAAAATTTCGGATTTGGGAAATGCAATGCTTCCATTGGCCAACAAAATCCGACCGTTAAATCAGAGCAATTACAAAGCTCAGAAGCAAAAAACGTTATTTCGTCATCTCTCGCTGCTGTTTTCCGATATTCACCTCGAAATTCCTAAATTCCCGATATGACATTGTATCGAACCTCGACATCGCATTAAAACCCGCGCTGCACACAGCCCCATAATGGAATGTGCAAATCGATTTTGCCTATACGCACTGCCTTTTAACCCCCCCCCCCCCCCCCCCCCCCCCCCCCCCCCNTTTACCCCCCCCCCCCCCCCGATTTTCCCCATATAAATTATCCACCCCCTCACGTAACTCAGAATTGTTCACCGACTTTGTCACTCTGTCACCACTCGTAACGTTCAATTTACTCAGCCGCATCAATCTTATTCCCTTTTATTTGATGCCATACACCCGTTTTTCCTCAGATTTTCTCATTTTCCAACGGCTGTAACGCGCGACGAATGCACCCAGCGATACTGTATACGTCAACGTGTGCCAACAACTGGCTCTCTCCTTCTCTCCCTCATCCATCAACAACCTTTACGTAATCACGTCACTCGTTAACGTTTTTTCCAGTGTCACGGAATCGTTATCGAAGAGCAATTAATTCCTACGTCATTGTATTGTTGTTCTTTCAACTGTTGTTGATGATTTTTTCGGNGGGGGGGGGGGGGGGGGGACAAAGGCGACAGTGAAAAATATCCAATAAACCTTTTTTTTTATGAAACTTAATTGCTTTTTTTTAGCATACGACGTGCAGAAGGTCATTAAGGGTCTGACCAAGAGTCAAATAAAAAAAGGGTCACCTTAAAAAAAATGTGACCCTGATGTGACTGTTATTTATTCAGTAAATAGGATAATTCAATCTGTTGAAGAGCTTACAGGGGTCAGCGGAGCTTATCCCCCCCGAAAACTTCCCCCGAAGTTGAAAAAACAACTCGTCGTTTACCATAAACAACATTTAACAGCTGAGAGCAACGTGGAGTTTTGACACCGGCTAGTTCCCCTGACCTATTCTAAACATGAGTTTATACGAGATACGTCCAGTGTAGATCCGGGAAAAGGTTCACCTCACGGCTTCGCTTAACTCGGAGTAAACAACACACCAATACTGATCGTGCAGCTGGCGCTTGCAACCTCACACCTGTTTCTGTGTAAATGCGGGGAAACAGTTTGGGGAACATCTTGTGGGTGAAATGGTGGGTTGAGGGTTAACCCGCATGAGTTGAGAAAGAAGATTAAATTGCATGAGGGGGAGTGGGCGGGTTTGAACATGAAGGGTCAGAGTGAGGATGACCCGTATCATTTGACCCTATTGACCCATCATCATTTTTTCCATGTCTATTTCTAAAAAAAAATGAAAGAGGGTCAAAGGTTCTTGAGGGTCAAACAGCCTTGAAGGTCCAACGGGAGAGACAGGTGAAGGATCAAATGTTCGTAAGAGTTGATCGCTAGTCTCCCCGTTCGACCCTCTTGACCCTCCCACCTGACTCTCCCATTTGACCCTCAAGACTCTTCGGCCCTTAAACAACAAAATTTCATAACGGGTTATTCAGATAATTTTATTTCTATCTCTATTACTTGAAAAAATAATGAAGGGTCAATCCGTCTTGAAGGTTAAACGGGAAAGCCCGACAAAACGATCAAAAGGGTCAATCGCTCCTGAGGGTCAAATGGGAGGGATCAGTGGACTGATTCCCTCGCTCTTTTTTTCTGTGTGACCCTCTTGACCTCTTCCTCTGTCTCTCCCATTTGACCCGCAAGCCTATTCGGCCCTTAAACAATGAAATTCACTAACATGTTATTTAGATAACTTTTTCATCATCTCTGTAACTCAAAAAAATTATGAAGGGTTAAACAGTTTTAAGGGTCAAACGGGAGAGACGGGAGAGATGGAGGGCCGAATGGAGTGATCCCCTCGTTCGTCTTTCCCATTCCACCCTCAACACTACTTGACCCATAAACAACAAAATTCCCTAAAAACCCATATTCATTCAATTTAATCCCTCGTGACCCTCAAAAGACGAAGAAACCACATTCCCCATCCGAATGAAATTCTGCGAGCTCTCCCCTAAAATTCCTCACCGCAATAATCCAAGAATACTCATAAATCACGAGTGTATAAAATTTTTAAGATATTAACGTCTGCAGAGCTCAAAGAAGGAAAAAAAAAACAAGAAAAAACACAATTAATTATTCGCGCTCTAGTAGAAATGCAGTTAGGAGAAAAGGCACACAGCAGAACCCCTTGCATATATACAAACGCCAGCTGTATTAAACTGCAGTAGAGCACCGAGTGGGTAGGGGGGGAAATGGTGGGCGAGGAGGGGGGAAGGGTTGAGAGTGGAACGGGAGAGCTTGGAAAACAGGAAGGCGAAGGAGATACGCTCTAATGTGGATACAATGGCCGACAGTTGGTGCTGCCGGTCTACAGGGTCCATCTCGATGCTTTTTACAGCGTACGCTAGCAATTTCTTTTCTGGGGATAAAAATCTCGGGACGAAAAAAGCGAGACAGTCTAGTTCTATAGTGCGGTCGTTAGCCGTGGGGGCGGCGGGAGGGAAGGAGAGGGGGGAGAGAAGCGAAGCAAAGTCAGTCGCGAAACGAGAACGAGGCCGGCTTAATTATGAGAAACGTTAGAACGGTTGGGGCGGTGGGGTAAAAAGATGAGGGGGACAGGAGTGAAGGGGTTTAATTGGCAAGGCTGGATACACACTGCCAAATGACCGACGTTTTACGTTGGATTCTTGCACTTTAGAGCTTTTATTGTAATTTTTTTTATTGTGTAATTTAAAATGCATTGGAGGGAGATGATTATTTTTAGGAGATGGGATAAGCTCGGAGTTGACCCGGATGATTTGGTCGTGTGGGGGAACTTTGGGGGTTGTTCAGTAATTTGAGCCGTATTTTTCTCGTGACCTATTCACTATTTGACCCTCATTTTTTACCCACTCCATTTGACCTTCAGTTTGACCTATGCAATTTGGCCTTCCGTTTAACCCATGAAATTTGACCCATACAATTTGTTCATCACTTCGACTCGTACATTTGACCTTCAGTTTGACCCATTTAATTTGACCCTCACAATTACCTCCAATTGGACTCACAAAATTTAACTCTATTTGCTTGATCCTCATGTTGACCCTCACTTTAACCTACATAATTCGATGGTCAGCTGATCCTGATGATGGCCCACAGTTTGACCTTAAATTTGACCCTCAATTTGACCTCATTCTGACCCATCAACCCTTCCAAATTCAACTCTCAACCTCGCCGAAATCCCAAGAATTCTAATTCCACTCCGTTTCATATGACCCTTTCCCTCCACCTTCTAAAAATATCCAAAATGTTGCTCTCTAAATACATTTCCCCATCTCCCACTAAATATTCAATGAACATTTTCAACATCTGCCGAATATCTACCAACTCCACTCGCTCTCCCATTTACTCCTCTGAAAATGTGAAAATGTAAACAGTCCGCCATGAGGATCACTGGAAAGAGGCAGTCGGAATACCAAGAGAGTATAGACGATAGATACATGTATACGTGAATATAGCCCATTGGTTAGATCCTAATGACATAGTCGGCTTTGCCACGCGCCAGCCAGGATAACCATAATGGTTTTATACGTTTCACTTACTCCTTAAACTCCTTTATATTTTTCCCTCCATTTTATCCTCCGGATCCGCGCCTCCCCCCCCCCCTCCTCCCACTTGCCTATACACACTCATTCTATTCATTTTGATTTAAAAGCCTCGTCACGCCATCAATACCCCGCGGATCTGTCTCGAGGGCACGCGCCCCTTTATCGTATAACCGAGCATTTGAAAAGTTATCGGCTTCTATATCTCATATCTCGCTGGAAAGGGGCTAAGAAATATCCAGTCCAGTATCTTTGGCGCCACGAGAATGCCGTGAAATACTTGTTGTTAGCTTCTCATGTGTCAGAAGGAAAAATTTCCCCACTACTCTGGGTGGAGAGAGAGAGAGAGAGAGCCCTCTCCCTGTCATATTTTTTGTCCTCAAACCCAATGTCGAAAACTTTATTTCCCTGTTTTTCCGGAGATCCCGGCAAAAATTTATGCCATCTCTCAACTCTATTGCTCAACAATTCCAACTTTTTGTTACATTTGGTATTCGACGGCGCGAATGGTTATTACGTCTTCACGGTTTTTCTTATTGTTTTTTAATTCAAGAAAAAATAACGAAAACAGGAGAGACGAGATGATTTTGGCACGATATTTTGATATTTATCATAACATCGATTCAGTGAAATATTAATTAGGGCTGTGATAAAACGGGTAAGAAATAAAATAAGTGCCCTCTATTTTATCTTCTTGACGCTTTTATCTCTTAACGCTGTAGAGATGCATTTGCCTGTCAAACGTTTCACTCCGCGTTTAATATGGGCGAGAGGAGCTGAAGGAGAGGTTTAAAAAAATTAATATGATGATCTGTAATTTTTACCTGAAGTTCTCCAGAAAAATTCTGGAATTTTTTTTCCTTTCTGCATCCCCCAAAAAAATTGTACTGGTGGTTCCAATATTTTTAAGGGCCACGTCAATGTCTTCACGCCGAATTGACAGCATCAGAGGGGGTATAATCCCCAGCAAATGATGGTAATACGATGAAACTCGTATAATTGGAGGCTGTCATCGCCTCAAAACTTTGGCTGGTATTTATTCACATGTGATCCCCCGCTCGCGTCTGCCAGCCTCTCAGCATGATGAACTCTCCCGCCTCCCTCTCCACGAAAGAAGTTGAAAATTCTTGGAGCTATTTTCACAAGACTCGTCTCAGTTTTCCTTCTGGTACGACTTCAACTTTGGGTGGGAATACAGTAGATGGAAGTTTGGTGGTCCTCGGAAATGTAAGGATTATGCCCCCGAGTCCATCTTTCTCTCTCTCTCTCGCTCGTTCAAGGGAAGAGTTTTCACTTTGAATTGCAAAATAATCCTGTTTGGGAAGCTGGAAAGTGAGGGCCATGGTACAACGTTGGACATAGCCCCGAGTTATATTGTACACAGAAGTTAATACATAATCGAGGTGGTGCTATTCACACTTGAAATTATTCTTTATGAATATCTTTGGAATGTTCAAACATTCTGTTTAACTGTGGGTGCACGGGTATGCCCTGGGGATTTAACGGGTATATTACCTCTGTCCACAGCTGTCGATTGAGGATTATCTGAACGATAAGCTGATCGAGAATGGGTCGTAATTGGAGGTGTTTCCTGTGGATCCGAAGGTGACGGTGGTTTTTTATTGGGAATTAGAATTTTTGGTGGAATTCTCTGTTTTTTAAATGAATTTTTTTTCGATTTAACCCCGATAATTGACCCTTAATTTGACCCGCATTTTAACCCACATTATTTGACCCTCAACTTCAACCGTCGTGACCCTGATGAATGACCCTCATTGACCTGTGCAACCCAACTAAAAAAATTTACTTTCAACTTAACCCGTAGGATTTGACCTTCAGGCTTGACCCTCATATTGAACCAATTGATTTGACCCTCAACTTCAACCCTCATGACGGTAATGTGAGATTATAATAGACGGATAAAGTTTGATGAATAAGATTAGACACTCGATTCAAGCGATACGATTTGACCTTTACATTTGACCCTCATATTTGACCTTCAACTTATCCAAATAAAAAATTCCCGAGAATGAAAATTTTTTCGTCCACATCTGTAGAATTTCTCCACTGAAATCGCTCATATTTTCTCATAATTACGATTAAAAATTCCGTCTATACAAATGCCATTTAGTCACTGTTCACGAGATTAAAACAAAATTTCTGTGTCAATAATTCACCGAAAGTATTGAAATATGATTTTACAATTCATTTGATTTACTATAAATCCCCGTACAATCCATAATCCGATTAACTTTCCCTCATAAATTACCCCCAGATACGATTTTTTTAAATAACTCAGCGCTGAAATATAGCTGTAATTCCGTTAGTTAAACTCCCAGATAAACTCCCATTCCCAATCACCCTCTGTCCTATTAGTCTTACCGAGAATTTCCTGTGGATGCTTTTAGGTCAATTGCACGAACCCACTCCTGAAAACAACCTAACGAAAATAATCATCACCCAGGCATATACCTCTGACGGTGTCGAAAAAAAAAAGTGGAGGAAAAAAAATATGTCCATGGAATAATGTGACGCCAGCGGACGATGGGAATAGCATTGTTCTTTGTGTTGTGCAGATCAAAGGGAGTCACCAAGGTGCTTGCATGCTTCGAGAGGAAGACTTGCATTCTTCAGTAAGTACAGGATGTCAAGAAATCTACGTACCCGGGCGAAGGCACTTTTTCCACTATCTTTTGTACTCATTCACGTTGTGAAAATAAGAAAAATCTCACACTCGTATCCATTTCTTTGGAAAATGCGGAGTGAGTAAAAATTTTTAGGTTCTTCGGGGGGGATGAGTTTTCAAAATGACCCTCGTGACCCTTGAAAAGGTGGGAGGGATGGAATAGAGAACAAAATTCAGGTCTTTGGGTTTATTAATGCCGATGAAGAGAGTTGAAGTTAGGGGTCAAACTGAGGGTCAATCGCGTGGATTTCAGCCCAGAATTAATCGTGTGGGTTATCTATTCTTTCCCATCTCTATTATTAAAAAAATGGCGAAGGGTCAATTTTTTTTTGGGTCAAATAATCACAAGACCCCCTTGGGCCCTTCACATGACCTTCTCAAGGCCTTCCTGTGCCCTTCATGACCTCAGGACCCTCACGTCCTCCATATGACCTTCACATAATCCTCTTCAAGTCCTCGTTGTCCTCGATATGGCCTTGAGGCCCTTATATGTCCTTCATATGACCTCCATAAGACTCTTCCAAGGCCCACTTGACCTTCAAATAACCCTCGACATGAACCTCTTCAGGCCCTAATGCATTCTCCACATGACCTTCACGAGACCTTTTTCGGTCTCTTTATGACCTTCGTACGATGTTCATATAACGCTGTGTGACCTATCAGTTCCATCTGCACGAAATAACGGATAAAAAAACAGCAGTCCCATCAATCCTGCTGGTGGCAACTTTTCGGCTTTGATTTTTTATTTCAATTTTTTCCTCTTTTTGTGTGCACTTAATGGGCTCCATAGATCACACGAAAATCGTCCGTCGTTTAATTACAGAATTAGAGAGACCGCGCCCAGTGTGAAAACACTCGAGTATTGGTGGGATCGAGGTAGGGTAGAGGGTCAAAGGGAGAATGACGGTGGTAGAAGGGAGGATCCGTTCGTTAGTCACGTTGGAACAATTGAGTACCGTTGAAAGCTTTTAATTGTTGGGTAAAATCCGGAACGAGTTGAAATTATTCTTTTTCTCCCCTATTTAGTGGTGGAAAAAAAAAATTTTTTCAAGCGTCCAATGAGTGTTATGGTTTTTACTGTATATTTTTAATTCTCTTTCCCTCCGTCAATTACCAATTTTTTACTATTGCATTTTACAATTTTCCGTTATGCAAAAGGGAAGAGAAAAAAAAATCGGGAATTCAGGGAGGGAGATGGAGAGAGGATATACTACACGGTATAGAGGAAAATAACATAAAAATTTTTTTGGCCATTCTCCAAAGAGCTTGCCAACTCTCGAACGAGTACTAAATCAAAATACCCAGAGACCCACCATACCCACGAGCAAAGTTAAATTTTATTCCAAATCCTTTTATCGCGAGAGCCATTTGAAAAAAAAATTGCCATTTCGTAGGATGATGTAGAGGCAGTGGATGATTCTCCGTGGTGTAACTATGGAAAGGTGGATGAACGATGTAATGTATCCCTTGGAAATGAAAAAATATGTAAATTGCCAGGGGTTAATCGGACAATGTGGAACACGCGGCAATGTAGAATGACAAATTTCGTCATTTGTGGGTCAAATTGACTTGAGGGTCAAATGGGAGAGACGGTGGAAGTGATCAGAAGTCATATTTTCTTGAGGGTCAAATGAGGGCCAAGGGTCAAAATGTGAACGTCCTGAATGTCAGATGAAGGTCATATGACTCGAATTAAGAAATGTGGGAAAGTTCAATTTTTTAAAGCAAATTTCCATTTTCTAATGACGAAGATTTTGACAAAAACTGATGTTTAACGATTTTCGTTTGTTGACAGACGATCTATCAGAAAAAAATTGCGACCTTTGCATTTCCTCAGGATCACCGGGATTGTTACATTTCGACTCTTGTTTTCCCGGATCTTCGTTTGTGGGTCAAATTGACTTGAGGGTTAAATGGGAGAGACGATGGAAGTGATGAGAAGAATTACATTTTCTTATGGGTCAAATGAGGGCCAAGGGTCAAAATGTGAACGTCCTGAATGTCAGATGAAGGTCATATGACTCGAATTAAGAAATGTGTGAAAGTTCAATTTTCTTAAAGCGAATTTCTATTTTTTAATGACGAAGATTCTGCCAAAAACTGATGTTTACCGATTTTCATTTCTTCACAGACGATTTATCAGAAAAAATTGCAACCTTTGCATTTCCTCTAGAGTTGCATTTCCTCTAGAGTTGCATCATTCGTCTGCACATAAGTCAGGATCACAGGAATTGCTACATATTATATCGTCAGACGGATCTTTCGACTCTTGTTTTCCCGGCGCTCTTGTTTTTCTCTTTTTTCCATCTGGGACAATCGTACTTGGCTCGACTCGTGAGATCTCAACTAGAGTTAAAAGGATATGGACAGGGAGTTGAAAAAAAGTGATACATACATCACATTTTTTTTTTTGGTAACCATGTCAAGCCAAAAGTTTTCTATCTTTCCAGTGTCGTGAGTTATACGCGACAGATTTTTTTTTCAATTTTATTCTCATACTTCTGATGAAATTGAAAAGTTTCGAGTGGCGAGTGGATCCATTTTTTTCAGCGAGATGTATGCGTAAATATCAGCCCCTTCGCACAGGATCAAAATTTTTGCATCCGCCCTAAATGAAGGATTCAATTAAAAATACTGAGGACAACAAGGTTCACAAGGGTCACAATAAAAATTGTCATTATTATTTTCTAAACGTCATACGTCCAAACTCCCAATATTTTCCCCATTCTAAACCCACAATTTCCTCAAAAATTCTGCAGAGAAAAATCGAAATAAAAAAATATCAACTTCTTATGTCCACTTATATCGTTTCTATTCTCTCTCTATCCAAACAATAAAAACGAGGGAAAGATAAAAAGGGTGAGGTTTTGCCAGTTGAGTTTGTGAGTTGTCCAGTGGTTTTTGGTCACTGGCAAATAAAAGATACTGTTTTTCGATGGGTTCCAC
>NW_021680352.1:357407-362487 GCF_001412515.2 Diachasma alloeum
GGGGGGGGGGGGGGGGGGTGAAAAGGGGTAGAAGTCATTGAGGCGAATATAGGTGGCAAGACAGGCGAAAGACAAAGACCAATTCCCCTTCCGGCCGTGAAGGGGGAGGGGGGCACGAGTCTCGGGGCGAGGTCAGTGACAGAGAGATGGGGATACGCTACGAAACCAAAGGATCAGAGAGAGGGGGGAGGGGGGGGGGGGGAGGAGGGGTTTCACGGATGTGGTGAAGAGCAGCTCAAAGTGTTCAGGGGCACACCGTCGACGGCTGTTCGTGTTTCAGGCTCACTTTCTGGGGACGTCTAGCTGCGAGAGCTTGCGCACCAGTGAATAGGCGTCGGCTGGGGGATGAGAAGGGGGCGGTAGGGGGAGGGGAGGGTTGAGAGGGGGGCGAGAGGGTGGAACAGACCGAGGATACACTCTAATGTTGCTCCAGTGCGACACCGTCCGTCGCTTCGTACGCATAAATTGCGTGCAAGCATTCATTCATAATTTTCATATTCTGTATTTTTATTAAATTTCGCTTTTTTTTTCATGGAAGAAATTCACTGGGCGACATTAAATTCAATAGGCGACCCTCTCACGTCAATGGGAGGTGGTAGAAAGGAGTAGTTGTTGGAAATGACTTTCTGATTGCACATTTTATCGAGACTGAGGAATTTTAGCTGGCGAGCGGAGAGGATTTTTCACTCGTATTCTTTGCCATGTAGAGAGTAGTAGTGAGGCCGCGTTATGGTCAGACAGTAGCTCCGCAGAGATAAATTATGTTTTTTTTACTACGCCCACATTCACTTTGGATGTTTACGGTTGAGATTTCCAATGCGCATTGAGAATGCATAATTAAGGTCGTGTTCTGGAGTTTTTTCCAGAAATACATTTCAGACCTTTCATTCACTTAAGAACATTTTTATCAGTGATTTTGTGAGTTTTCAATCGTTTTATTGAATGTCTGTAAATAACACTAATATATGTGACACGTATACCAATGGGAGGAAAATGAAAAAAAATTGATAATGGAAAAAAACATGAGGAAGAGTCTTATGACCCTCATATCCTTATGGGTTGGATGAAGGTCATATAAGGGTCATATCACGTTCTTATGAGGGCCAAGAGTGTTGCGTGTGGGGCGTGAGGATTAAATAAAGGCCATACGAAGGTTACGTGAGATTTAAATGGAGGCTTATATCCCATGAGGGCTACAAGAGGGTCTATGAGGCCCTTGAAAGGGCCATGAGGGTCATCTGAAGGTCACATGAGGGCCCTAAGAGGGTCAAACGAGGGTCTATGAGGCCCGTATAAGGGCCATGAGGGTCATCTGAAGGTCACATGAGGGCCCTAAGAGGGTCAAACGAGGGTCTATGAGGCCCGTATAAGGGCCATGAGGGTCATCTGAAGGTCACATGAGGGCCCTAAGAGGGTCAAACGAGGGTCTATGAGGCCCGTATAAGGGCCATGAGGGTCATCTGAAGGTCACATGAGGGCCCTAAGAGGGTCAAACGAGGGTCTATGAGGCCCGTATAAGGGCCATGAGGGTCATCTGAAGGTCACATGAGGGCCCTAAGAGGGTCAAACGAGGGTCGTGAGATTTAAATGGAGGCTTATATCCCATGAGGGCTACAGAGGAGTCTATGAGGCCCTTGAAAAGGCCATGAGGGTCATCTGGAGGTCACATGAGGGCCGTAAGAGGGTCAAACGAGGGACGTGAGATTTAAATGGAGGTTTATATCCCATGAGGGCTACAAGAGCGTCTATGAGGCCCTTGAAAAGGCCATGAGGGTCATCTGAAGGTCACATGAGGGCCCTAAGAGGGTCAAACGAGGGTCGTGAGATTTAAATGGAGGCTTATATCCCATGAGGGCTACAAGAGGGTCTATGAGGCCCGTATAAGGGCCATGAGGGTCATCTGAAGGTCATAAACATCAACATAAGACATTAAATAAAAAGGTCACGTGAAGGTTCCATGAGGGCTTTAAGACTGTCACGTGAAGGTTAAACGAGGGCCGTATAGAGGTCATGTTATCGAAGTTTTATGGAGGTTATACCTGGTGAGGGGCTTGAGGCTTAATTGAAGGTCACATGAGGTCCATAAGAAGGTCAATAAATTAAGGTTGTGAGGGCCGTCCGAAATCAATATGAAGGTTGCATGAGGGTCATATGAGGGTTATAAACACCCGTGATACATTAAATGAGAAAACTCTGCCCCATCCTGTCAGTCGTAAGGAGAAAAAGAAAAAACGAGTGAAGCTAGCAGGGGGCGAAACCCCCCCTGAAAACAAATATTCGCCGATCGCGTAATTTTCATCATTACAACCGTATCAGCGAAGATGCTGGATCAGTGTAAATCATGCAATTGCGAAAATTGCTATACCATAAATATGAATATCATGTGTATATAGGCCGAAAACAGAATGTTACGGATTGAATTTGGGGATTGGGGTAAGTTTCCCAGGTGTATACCGTCGTGATGTCGGTTTTAATCTGGAAACGAGGGAGGGGGGGGGGGGCTAGCCAAATGGGGGGAATGAAGCTGGTATACGTTTTGGAATGGAAGCGCCGAGCGAGGCACGTAAACAACCGACTGGGTATATTTATTGCTTTGGCTAATACCGTTTTATTGGGATGTAAAATGAGGCGAAGCTCAACTCCACCTCCTCCTCCCGGAGAGGGAGGGGGGGGGGTGCTTGTTTTTCGTAGTACTCGGGGCTCTCCATGCTCTCGTTGTGTACACAATGGCCCTAGCTGGGGTACTATTGTGACAGTTTATGTATGAGTAGACAATTGGGATCAGCGGAGGAAAAAAAATGGCAAATGTTGAGATGGGGATAACGGGAATTTGAAAAATGAGGGGGGGAGGGCGTCATGAGGGGGTGGAAATTGAGGAATGGGGGAAAATCATGGAAAATGCGGCTGTGATAATGGAATTGATTATTTGGGGAATGATTTGTGAAGAAATATTTTTCTGGTAGAAAAAATGAGGTTCTGGGGGAATGAGGGTCGCTCGAAACTGAGGGTCACGAGGGTCACCTTTACGGATATAGAGCGAACTCAGAGGTGCAGAAGCCTTTCAATAGTGAATTGAATAATGAGTAAATTGTCATCAACTGCGGATTCTCCACCCCTGAAGTAGTGTTTTATCACTAAACAATAGATTGGGCCAACGAATGTAAGTTGTATAACGAGGTACAGGGTTTTTTTCGCGCTGAGTACTGGCGAACAGGAATAATAATGAGGAAAAGAGAACAATAAAGAAAATGGAGAACGATAATGATTCATTAACCCGTTGGTGGAATAATTTGTTTTGACTTTCCAATTATTTTAATTCTTAAGGGAGTTGTTGAGGATATTTTCCGGTGATTGCAATCATCCGTGAAAAAATCTCTCATTTCTTTTTTTGCTTCCGAGTGGAAGTTTTGTAATTACTCAAATTTATTTTTCCAATTTTTCATGTTGGGGTAATTAAGTATGGTTTAAGGGAACAATCGAATTTCATGAATCATTTTTAGAAATATAGACACTGACATGAAAAAATAGAAGAAAATAGTGAAATAAGAATGTAAAAAAGGAGGACCCATTCGCAATCAAATTGCTAATTTATTAGCAGCAATAGCTGCACTCATTTATAAAAAAATGCAGTTGTCCACTTGATTTCATTTGACGAAGGGATTTCATCACAATTCCAATTACCTCCCTAATAATCAATTAGCCACTCGACTGATGAGCGTCAGACGCTCAGAACGACTGGAAAATGATTTTCTCAGGGCAATGGTAAATTATCGAACAGGTATATTCACAATGAGGGGAGAAGGGAGTAACGATGATGTGGGATAGCGTCAGACAACCTTAACCGGTTGGGTGGGGCCCTCCAATCACTTAGCTAATCACGCTAGTCAGTCAGCCAACGCCAACTCCCGTTTGCGCGACCTCGCTCCTCAGCCCCCCCTCCCCCCGGCCCTTCCGCCGCTGTGATTTTCAAAGTTAGGGGAGTGTACATGCATGGACTATTTACACTGGTTTCGTGGAAAACTAATCGACCAACTTTTTCATATTTATGGATCCCATCATAAACAAGCCTCCGGGCATGTCGAACATCAAAGGGCCGGAGACTATCTCTAAACGGATATTTTAAATTGCGGAATGAATATTAAAGAATTCAAGAAATTTATTGCTGGAAAATTAGATTGTTGGGGGATTTTTATAAACTGCTGGGGCAAAATGGGTCGTATTTTTTTTATTTGTGGGATTTTTTACGATCGTTTCAATGGAATAACCGAACATTTAGGGTCGGAAAGAATTTAAGAATTTCTGTATTGAAAAGAAATTTGAAATTAGTAGTTTTTTGAAAATTACGGGGGCAAAATGGGCCGTTTTTTTATTCTGTGAGATTTATTGCTAAAGTTTATTTTGAAAAAAAAACTGAGGGTCACGAGGATCACAAGAAATTCATGGAATTAAAAAAATATATTTTTGTTTCATTTTGCACAATTTTGGCCAGAATTGGTCATATTTTTTAATTTTGAAATATTTAGTGCGATAGGTCTCAAGGAATTCAAGTTTTTTTTTTCATTGAAAAAAAAAAATTGATTTTAATTGTATTTTGGAAATTTCTGGGACAAAATGGGTCGTTTTTATTTTTTAGCAAAATAATTGGCGATTGAGGATCACAAAAATCCCAAGGGTCACAGTGTCATGAAGCCCGTGCATCCTTTACTGTCCTAATCACCAAGAATTCTCCCTTTCCAACGAGAACTTTAGCCCTCGATAGCCCCCAATGGATTTCGATTTCACTGTACACTAAAAACAGAGCCCCATTGGGGGTACAATTTGATTGGAGCCCCATTGCTGTATGCAAAGACGAAGTGAAATGGATTTCCTCATTCCATATTAAATCCCCCGGTGGATTGAAACTTTTTGGGAGTACATTAACGTACTCACACAAGGGCATAACGAAAATGAGTTAAACTCCAATTGAAATCGATTGAAAAGTTATCAACAAAACGAACTCTCGAAACACGGGTACTGCGGAGCCACCCCCCCCCCCCCCCCCCCCCCCCCCCCCCCCCCCCCCCCCCACCCCCCCCCCCCC
>NW_021680352.1:363180-364680 GCF_001412515.2 Diachasma alloeum
CCCCCCCCGCCAATTACTGGCTTCCAGCAGACCTTCAGAGAGGAGAACCTTTTGTTTGCAACAATGTCATTTATCTCGTAATCAATCGCGGTAAGTAACACTCAGCCCCTGGTGTTACAGTGACTTTTGACCGGACGTGGCGTGTCCAGGACCGCTTATAGCGCGTAACAACAACCAGCTACCATTCAACATAATTGCCGAGTGATTTACATAGAATTTTAATTCACCACAATGAACTATTACCCTGGAAAAACACCCTCGTCATGGAAAAAATGAGAACAATGTCAGTGGTGAAAGGGGGATATTATCATTAACACTTTAATAGGGTTATTGTCGGCAATATTGTTTTTACAATTTGAGTCGTCACACTGATGTGAATAATTTTGGTTTTACTTTAAAATTTTTTTTCGGGTATTTTTACGGAGATTGATGAAAATTCGCAGACTTATGAGCGATTTTCTTTCGTTTTAACCCCAATTTACCGATATTTTCCAAAGCTGTTGCCAAAAATCGCTCATAATATTTGGAGACGATTCAGCCGTGAATTTTTGAAATATTTGGTTTTGTGGAAGTCATTTTTTTTTAATTGGAAAATTTGTCGAAATTTTTCTGAAAATTTAAGTATCGACAAAAAAATAGCCGATCTTACGAAAAATGGTCCAAAATATTTTGAAGTAATTAGCCGAAAATTTTCTGAATGTTCGGTTTAGTAAGAAAAAAATTCTAAAAAAATTTCCTTCACCCTAAAAAATTCGCCGAAAGCTCCTCCCTCCCAAAAATATCTCCCACCTCCGCCAAAAATTCGCCCATTCCACCAAACACTCCCTCACTCCCATCCCAAAAACCTCTCCCCTCCCAAAATTCGGCCACATCCCCCCAAAGAAATTCGCCACCTTTCAAAGCTCAATTTGCTCATCTTATCCAAATTTACCAATTCTTGTGACAAGTCGCCTGCTTAAAAATTGTTTATTTCCAGACAATCGCTTCCTCATAAAAAAAGGGCCTATCAATTAAAAAATTCGCCGAAAAATGCTTCCTCCCACAAACACCTCCCACTTCCCCAAAAATTCGCCCACAACCCCCGAGGAATTCGCCACCATTGACAGCCCAATCCCCTCCCAAAAATTCTGCCCACTCCCTCTCCTCCCTCCCCCTCCACCAAATAAAAAAAGCTCTCCACCCCTCATTAAAACCCTTCACCACCGTCACCTCCCCCCCCCCGCCCCTAAATAAATAATTGTACACAACCGACAGTACATCCTCCGGAACTGTAAAAAAAAATAAATGGGTCACATTAAAGGTTCATTAGGACACGGTAGAGGGTATCTGACCCAAATTCATATTTTCTATAGTGACGGGTTGGGTACATACCGAGGAGCGATGAGTGGAGGGGGCAGAAAGGGTGACGAGAAACGCGGGTGTGGGGGTGGTTCGAAACGCAGGTTCTCCCAGCGAAGGGTGTGGGGAGGGGGCGGCTGAGGGGGAGGAGGAGGGGGGGGG
>NW_021680352.1:364815-389082 GCF_001412515.2 Diachasma alloeum
GGAAGGGGGTGAAGGGGGGGGGGTGGAGGGGTGCAATGCAATAGCCCCGAGGCGGGGAAGCGTTACGGCAATCGTTCGGCGGCTGCACAGTGCGGGCCCGGACGCCCATCAAGTAGTACGTTAACATTTCAGTCGGACAGGTACTGTTAATGCATAAACAATTCTCAGAGAAGAATTTCTTAAAAGATAACAATTTTATTTGTATCCTTGGAGGAGAGATTCTGTGAGGGAATTCGGCTCGGGGGGCTTTCGTAACCATTTAATGAATTTATGAATTTTTTTTTTTTTGCTCTTCGGTGTGAACGGAAACGGTGTTGAAATTGGTAATTTTTTCATGATGAGGAGTCATGCTATGGGAGAGTGCGGACAGAGTGAGGGCTGATGCCCCAAGGCCGGGGAAGAGTAAGGAAATTCGCTGAAGTATTGAATGGGAGAGTCAGATGTAGCTGAGATTGTTGAATGATAGTCGGATATTTTGATATGGGGGTGAGGGATTAAAAAGGGTTGACCCTCGATCTTCGAGGCTAGACGCGTGCCACGTCGATGGCTATCGGCTCCGCGGGGGTGGGAGTGGAAGGCAAATCCCAGCGGCGATACGTCAGAGTAAAGGGGTGAATGCGGAAGGGAAAAATTAAATACTGGGGCGGGTGGCGGCGTGAAGGGGATGGAAATTTCACGGTCGATGGTGTATTCCGAGTTTTACGCCGGGGAGTGTGACTGAGGTATGGGCTCACCTACGATGTTACTACTGACTATGGGCTATTGTCAGAGTGACAATGGGCCAGCGTGCTCAAGGAGCGTAAAACCCCCCTCCAGCCCCTCCGACCGGGTTTCGACTCGGGTTTCGTCTTGTTGGCTGTCACAACGGGAAATGGCAGACTGATTTTACGTATCACGAGGTCCAGAGCTGTTGATTATTGTTGGTATTTTCATGGTAATTTATGGGAGGGGGAGATGTTGATGAAGAGGCGGTTGTTTCGGCGAAAATTTATAACTTTTTTTTTGGAAAAATCGCTGTTTTTTTCGAGCTTTCCATTTTTGAAAATTAAATTTCATTCATTGTAGAGGAAAATTGGCTTTTTTGCCGAGGTTTTTATTTTTTTGGCGAGAACTTGCTCCTGTGGGCGAAAAATTGGACGAAAGAAGAAAATTTTTCGGCGGAAATTCGCTCATGTTGGGAAAAATTTGCTGATGTTAGTGATAGTTCACCCATTTTTGGGTGAACACTGGCCCATGTTGTGAACAAAATTTGGCTTTTGTGACAAAATTTTGCTCATTTCGGGAAAATAATTCTTATGGTCTTGAAAATGGGCTAATGTTGAGCAATATTCGCCCATTTTTTTCGAACAGTTACCAAGTTATTTAAAAAATATCGCTTTCTATCTCAAACTTTTAGTTAATTCACCGAAAATTTGCCTTTCATGTCAAAATTTTGCTCACGTCACAAAAAAATTAGCTCATTTTATTGAAAATGGGCGAATATTGAGCAAAATTCGCCCATTTTTTAACGAACATTTACCAACGTGAGTTTATTTTAAAACAGAAAATCGCCTTCCATCTCAAAATTTTCCTTCACTCACCGAAAATTGGTCTTTTTCGCCGAAATTTCACTCACGTCAGAAAAAAATTATCTCATTTTCTTGAAAATCGGCTAATATTCAACAAAATTCGCCTATTTATTCCAAACATTAATCAATGTTGGAGAGAGTTCCTCCATTTTATAAAAGAAATAAGCCTTCTATTAAAAAATTTCAGTTAAAATTTCCCTTTTGTGTCAAAATTTGGCTCAAGTCATTGAAAACTCGCTCATTTCAGAAAAAAATGTCTCCTCGTCTCAAAAATCCTTCACATTGAGCCAAATTCGCCTATTTTTCTCCGCACATTCCCCAACTCGCCTCCCACCTCCCCTATTTTCCCCAAAAATTCGCCCGAACAACCAAAAATTCGCTCACTTCATCATCTTTCCCTTCAAAAAATTCCCTTTCTTCCTCAAAACTCCATTCACTTCTCCGAAAAAAAATTACCCCATTCCCCCTAAATTCCGTCATTAACCCCGCCAATTCAATCAATCAATCCAAAATCACCGGCTCATCAAAATTTTACGCCCCCTCCTAAAATTCCGCACACCTGTCCGCCGAACGGCAATCCTAAGCCCTCGAATCGTCCCATCGCCTTCACAACCCGAATAATCAGCCCAATTAAGCGCTAGCCCCCAAAACCCGCCCCCATAAACCCCGAAATATGCTAAACATCTGGGCACCCCAACCCCCAACGCCCGCATCCCAGCTTATCCCCAAATAATCTCGAAGTATCCGCAATGTACAAGCGGCGCACTTAATCTCCCGTCCGCGCTGTCCGCCGATAAGAAGTTCCACTCTGACATTGAATGAGCTACTCTCTATTAACAAAAGAAAATGCCCGCAATCTCGAGCCTGTGTGTGTGTGTGTGTGTGTGTGTTAAGGTCGTGAGCCCAGTTGCATAATTTCCCGAAAACCTAAAAATAGTTTGAATAAACGGGCCTCGAGACGCGATTGCGCGCGAGAGAAGAGGCATCGAAAATATTAGAGCGTCGGGTGACCGGCTGAGACGACTGTTGGGCAGTGTCGTGAGGACAATATTCAATGTCAGGTTGCAGTGGCAATCACGGGCCACCACTTAAATAGAATCGCGATTTCACCGCGGCACTGAGGGGGGCACGACTTGTGTTGGATAATAAACCGGAGGTCATCGATTATTTGTGACAAACTTGATGTGTGAAATTATCAGTGATCAGTGGCTGGAGACTGGGAGGCCGTCGGCCAGGGGCTCGTCAAGGTATTTATGAACAAGGTATCATGAATGGATTCAATTTCAATGATTGCCACGCTCTCACTTCCATAATCGTACATCTCGGGAGACCGAGGGAGACAGAGACTTTTGGTATGCGAAGAGTCGAGAGAGGCTTGGGGTTATATTTAACGGCACCAACGTCGTATCGTGTTACCAACATATCTGCCTGACTAGAAATAGATTTTCATTCCTCGTTTTGAGAACGACTCAGGGGGGAGGGGCAACAGAGGTGAATGACGGCTAGGAATTTTCGGAGGAATGAAACATTTGAACCAATTTCTCGGGTTCAACCCTTTTCAAATTACATTTTCCACAAAATTATTAGTTTTTAAAATATTCGTTGGTTATAAATAAATAATTGCATTTGTTTAAACTCTCTGGTACAATTTGGAATATGAATAAATTTGTTAAAATTTCGAACAAATGATTTGTGTGGTGGAACATTGATTGTTCATAAATTATTTATAGAAAATGCTCGTAATTTTGAAAAATTGCGATTTGTTAATTATTTTATCAATTTTTCTCCAAAAGGGAATTTTCTGTTTTTTTTTTTATTTTTTAAATGTTTTCTAACAGTGCAATATCGAGATGCTAATGCTGAAAATTATTTCACTAAAGAAACAAGTGGGAAATTGCTCTTGTATTGCAAAACGAATACGAATTTGAATGTTATTATCATCATTATTCTTATTATCCTTTTCTTCTCTACAGCCGATTGTCTTTTTTACAGTTCTATGTCCCCTCTCAGCCCTTCGATAAAATGTTAATAGAAAAATTTGATTTACACATACTTGAATAAATTTGAAACATCACATTTGAAGAAACCACTCTCAGGGAAATTCACGAAAAATTCGAAATTTTCAACAATCATCGTAAAAATTAAATCAACCAATATAGCTATCGTAATCATCTTTTAACTTGGACTAAATGCCATTAAAACAAACATTTTAAGCTATGATTGAAGTCATTTGAAGCATGATATTCAAAGATAACCCCGGAATTCTGATTTTCAAAAAATGCAAAATTTTTGCAAATTTTCAAATCAATCAAAATGACGATTATTGCCATCGCCTTCGCCTTCGAACTCGGTCAAAGGACATCCAGACAAATTTTTAAGCCACCATTCAATCAATTCAGAGCATTTTTTTAGTTATCGTGGGACAACCGATTTACGAAAAAATTCGAAAATGAAAAATCTAATCGATGAATTAAATTTTAATTAATGGCTACCGATAGGACTCAACAATAGCTAAATTCCATCCATTTGTTACACACAAAGCTTTCATTCGAAGGCAAAAATACCCGAAGTACTTGGATATCCTTAATTTCTCATCGACAACTTATCGATCGAAAACGCCGGTTGATTCAATAAATCACCCGGGGTAACAGCAACAATAACATGTGGTTTTGAGCCCGAGAATGTCAGTCAAGCCAATCACATTGGTTTTGCAGTCGTGATTGAAAGTAAATTCATGTCGAAGGGACTGGGAGGGGCCAATTGTTATCGGCAAAACGTTTAATCCAATTTTCCGGGGGGGGGGGGGGGGAATAGAGCCGTTCTGCCGGGTTTATCGGCATTTTCAATCGACAAAATGTAAGAAAATGATACGATTCTAGGTTACGCTTGGAATCAGCATTAATGCCCACTCCAGCGATGGGTATTATCGCACGTGTGTGGAGCTGTGTCAGCGGAAGATCTGACAGAAATGCCCAGGGATGTGATTAACAGTCACCCGCATTTGGATTGTTCTTGTCACTGGCACCTCGATTCACTGGCCAAGTGTCAGTGACACAGGCCGGTGCTCATGACATTATCGCAAATGGTGTTTTCTCAACGGGAATCGAGGCACAACAAGTGCAGTGGGATTTTCGAGCGCTGAGGATGGGATTTTTTTTTTTTTCACAGGGCACGAAATCAATGTTAAGCTTAGCTGGTTGAACACGGGTCAAATATATGGCACGATTGACGCATTTGGTCCCCTTCAACCAGCTTTAGTTGACATTAGACATCAACATTTCCACGACGAGGAGTTCTACAAATTGGGGGGTCTCATGGTTTTAATAATTATGGTTTTTCAGGATTTTTCAACGAGATTCCATGTTTATATTTTGGCTGTTTCGATGGGGGAAGAGAGGGTTTCAAAGATTTTTTTGGGAAATGAAGTTTGTGAAATAATATTTAATGGAATTTCAGCGCCAGATATTTTTCGTAGGAATTTGGTAATTTGTTCAGTTGAGGATTTCAGGGGTTTAGAATTTTTTGGACTGTGGGAATAATCATGTTTTTTCAGGAATTTTCTACTGGATTTGATGTTTCTATTTGTTTTATTCTCATAGTGAAGAATTTATTATTGAGGTGGAGAATAAAATTAAACGGACCATTTTCAATCGGCGGTAAATCGAGAACCGCAGAGAGAAAAATTGGATTTTTTCAAGCTTTGAAATGAATTTTGAGTCGGCAAAATTGGATCGTTTTGTCGGGAGATATTGACGATTGAAGACGGTCCGTTTGAAAGTGGAAATGAAGTTCATGACATTTGATGAAATTTCATCATTAAATTTTTTTACTAAGAATATTCAATGATTTTATATTTTTTTGTTCTGTGTGAATAATCATGTTCTTCCAGGAATTTTCTAATCGATTTGATATTTTTATTTTTTTTGTTTTATTCTAATCATAAACCAATTTACAAAATAATTGATAATTTAAATTTCCAACTGACTATGAATTCAATAATCGAAAATATGGGATTTTAAATTGACTATTGAACAAGTATTTCTAAATTTCTTCAAAAGGACTTTCGATTATCCAAATAGTTGTCAATTATTGGTGAGCTCCGAGCTCAATTATTGATAGATAAAATAATCCAGAACCTGAATATTTAATTGATGATTAATTCATTCATTCTAAATCGACGAGTATCATCATCTATTGACATCTTCAAAACTTAACTTGACGTAAAATTTATGATTCTGCCTATCTCGCAGTTAATTCACGAATTTCTCCTCATGCATTCAAACATCGAAGCATGTCCCCCCATTTAAAACCAATACCCATTTCCTCGAAAAAAGCTCGTCTTAAGGTGAAATAAAACCCGAATGAAAAATTTAAAACTTGGAAAAGCGATCGTAAAGCACTTTGGAATACCGAAGGGCTGAGTGAGGGACGTAGGAAAGAAAGAAAACTATCATCTTTGCATTGCAAATTTTCAACAAGCTCAAATTGCGAGGAGGCGCTCAGGGCTAGAGGCTCAGTCGAAAATGAAATGCCGTGGAACGGCAATAATGTCGGGGGAGGGGGGGAGGGGGGGGCGTTTGAAAGAAACATTATGCGGATCGATTCCGTAACAGGGGCGGAGTAGCAAACTCGTCATTCTCATTCATGGAAGGATGGGGGGAGATGAACTGATGGAGAAAGAAGGCATAAAAATTTTAATACAATCATAATTTCCCGGCTACCGCCGCCCCTCCAGAAGGTATTGTTCTTCATTTCTCAGCGAAACGAGGCCGAATTCCTCACTATTTCAGCCGAATTCAATTCATCACGCAATTCCCAACTCCAGAATATCTCGGGTTAAATATAAAGATTTTCAGTGTCAATGCAATTCTCAATTTCACCTGAAACCTCTCGTCGCATTCATCACGACGTCTCATTGAAGATTGATGTAAATGGGTATTTACAATCCTGGTTTGAACAGTCACCCCCTGTTTCATCCTCAAGAGCGTTTGACCCCCAACTGATGGAGAATTTTAATACAATCGTAATTTCCTGGCTACCGCCGCCCCTCCAGAAGGTATTGTTCTTCATTTCTCAGCGAAACGAGGCCGAATTCCTCACTATTTCAGCCGAATTCAATTCATCACGCAATTCCCAACTCCAGAATATCTCGGGTTAAATATAAAGATTTTCAGTGTCAATGCAATTCTCAATTTCACCTGAAACCTCTCGTCGCATTCATCACGACGTCTCATTGAAGATTGATGTAAATGGGTATTTCCAATCTCGGTTTGAATAGTCACCCACTGAAAACCCCGAGTATAATTCATCCCCCAAGTCGCAATTCCACGTCGAACTGAAGATATATCACCTGCCCTCATACATCTCCAACTCTTATCCATAATTCAAGATAATCTGCAACGACTTCTTCTGCCCCCTTAGCCCAGAGTTAACGGTAAACAGTTTACCCTGAAATATGAGCCAGGGCCTCGAGAGAAGGAGAAAATGTGAATGAGGAGAAAAAAAAATTGTGATAAAAGAGTGTAGGAGCAAATTAGTTTGAGTGCATCTGAATAGGCCACAAAGTGGACTATCACTGGTGAATCTCATCCTGGCGTCGCTTTCTTCTTCGTTGAGTCTTGTTGTTCCAGTTTTGCTCTTATCACTCTGGGGGTAAATAAAGGAAGGAAAACACCAGCCGAGCAGACAGGGCTTTATGAATTGGCTGGGACACACCTCCGACCTATTTTTTTTTTACCGCTGTATTCATTTCATCGCAGTGTTTTTACTCATCATTATCATGCTTGTCTTGGATTTTTTCGGAATTGATTCAGCAGGCGGGGAGATACGACCTTTTGATTATTAAGGCGTGATATTCCTTGAGAACTCGAGTGTTATGATGATAGCGAAGAAATGGAGGGAGAGAAAAATTCAGATAGGGAAATGTTTTTAGGGTCAAACAGGAGAAAAAAGTGCAGCGACCCTCTTGACCTCTTCTGTCTCTCCCATTTGACCCTCATGATTATTGGACCCTTTGATTTTACTTTTTGAACTGGTATAAAACATTCGGAAAATCGTATGAAAATTCAAGAAGTCTATTATCCGAGGGAGATTCATAAAAAAAAAAATTGAAGGGGGAAATGTTCTTGAGGGTCAAACGGGAGAGACAAAAGAAGAGTGAAGTGTTCTCAAGGATCTAATGGGAGAGATGAGTGGAAGGATCTCTTCGGTTTGACCCTTTTGACCTCTCCTGTCTCTCTCATTTAACCCTCATCATTGTTTGACCCTTTGATTTTACTTTTCGCACTGTTAGAAAACATTCCAAAAATCATATAAAAATTCAAGAAGTCTATGTGCCGACGGAGATTAATAAAAAAACTGAAAATTGAATAGGGAAATGTTCTTGAGGGTCAAACAATTTTGAGGGTCAAACGGGAGAGACAAAAGAAGGGTGAAGTGTTCGCAAGGATTTAATGGGAGTGATGAGTGGAATGATCACTTCGGTCGTCTCCTCCCTTTGACCCTCTTAACCCCTCCCGCCTCTCTCATTTGACCCACAAAATTGTTTGACCCTTTGATTTTGCTTTTTGAATTGTTAAAAAACATTCGAAAAATGGTATGAAAAATTCAAGAAGTCTATTTTCCAAAAGAGTTTCATAAAAAAACTGAAAATTGAAAGGGGAAATTTTCTTTTCACTCCCGTCTCTCCCACTCGACCGTCAGAAAAATTGACCCTCAACAAAATTTCCCACCACTCCACTTTCCCCCACCCTTCCCTAACCAAAACAACCCCCATTACACGAAAATTACCCTCGAAATTATGAATATCGTCAGTAGCCGTGCTCCTGATGGTTATTGTGTACTCCACGTTATTAATAATGAATCACGGTTTATTGAGTATTCGAATGAGATAATAAATTGGCTTCACCATGGAAACAGCCGGCAGCTTGTCGATAATGCAGAGTGAACGAGCGAAATAGCCTAGCGGCATCAAAATTTTGTCGACATGAATTGATTAATCATCACTTTGTTATCCACAAAAGGCCTCGATACACACAATATGCATAGATTGATGCTTCCCATTGGATATACCACAACAAAAAATCACCTCAACTTTGGTGACTGTTGTATTTTACCACGCGAATATGACTCGGTGAATTTATTCATCAAATTATCTACAAGGGCGAAGGTAAAGCATGAGTTTCAAACTTTCACGTATAATCCAGTTCATAATTCTAAAGTTGTGCGGGGGATGGAAGTTTACGGGGTAGCATCTAGTGTATGGGAACTTGACGAAAATTTTCGGCGAATTGTTCAAGTCAGTTCTCGGAATGTAAAAATTTAAAGATGATTCAGGGGGACTTGTGCGGAAGATATTAGCCGCACTGAAGTTGTTGAGAGGGCACCGGAACTCGGTGCATTAAAGATTCATTTTTAGGATGTGTATTGATTCTGGTGGGACGAAAGTACAGGAAATGGAGTTGGCGAGGTTTTGTAATGGGGGGTGAGAGCGAAATCGGGACGCATTGAACCTTTTACTTGATATAAAATTGTTTCTTGAGACTTATGAAAGGTTAATACTTCGAAATTTCTCCGGAACTCCATTGACAAAACAAAAAAATAATTAAAATCATTCGTTGAAATAGGAGTAATAGTGATGCAAAAAGGTTCCTCACGTGATGGAGTCTAGGTAAAGTGAATGCTTGACACGCAGGCGACTGGGGTTCAAATCCCGCAGAAGTCCCAGATTTTTTTTTTCTAATAAACGTCATCACAATTATAATAATAAAAAAAAACGTCACCATAACCTGCACTCCAATCTCCCCAACAACTCTTACTGCTTAAATTAAAAAAATAACCCTCGGACGTCAAATAAAAAAAAAATTAATCCATGAAATACCGCCAATTATTCTTCTCCCCTCTCACAATAAAAAAAAAAATATTCCAAATAGTTTATGGTGCCTCCATTTGCAAAATAATGGCGTGATACCCGTCAAATTACGCGAACTATGCAGAACCGAGAAAACCCGCGCAAATAACCCCTCCTGGGTTGTAACGTTTTAAGATTATAAATGTTATAAGACGCCTAGGTTGTGTACAAGTAAATACGTAATACGGTAGAAGTACGGTGGAACGGAGTTGAACCCCCTCCCCCGCCCCTCCATGGTTGGCTGCAGCGTGAGATATTCACGGGAGAGTTGTATATCAGAGAGCCACGCCTAGCACGAGAACCGCTTCCGGTCTAGACACGCGAGCTTGCCTAGTACGATGATGAGGGATAAAATCCTCGTCTCAGTCTAAGTCGAACACATTTTCTAAATATACACACTCGCTTTCTCTCTCTCTCTCGCTCTCGCCCTCTCCATCTCGAATTCATGCACAATCACAGTAATCTGGGTCTTGATGAGGCAACCTGCATTTGCCATGATTCATGCTGGGGTTATGTTTGCACTTACCTTGAGATGATATATTAGAGAAAAGTGTCACGGTCACGTGTGTTAACATACCTGTAACAGAAAGAAATTATGNTCACGTAGTTCGTAAGTCGGGGGATTTATAATTCATGAAAATGACGACAAATATCAATTGCATGCAACCTAGGTAGCGCGCGCGAAGCGCGCGATCTGCCTAGTGTAGATAAACAGGTAGAGAAGAATAATTAGTTCGATATTTCCAAGATCCCTAAAGAAGCTTTGAATTCGCTAATGAATGGATGGAATTAAATCTGTTTTTTTTTTTCAAATGTAGATATTGTTGAACCCTATCGATCGCCATTAATTAAAATTCAATTCATCGATTGGTTTTTTAATTTTCGAATTTTTTCGAAAATCAATTGTCCCATGATAACTAAGAAAATGTTCTGAATTGATTGAATGATGGCTTAAAAAATTTGTTTGGATGTCCTTTTGACCGAGTTCGAAGATGAAGGCGACCGCAATAATCGGTATTTTTTGAAAATCAGAATTCCGGGGATATCTTTGAATATCATGCTTCCAATGATTTCAATCATAGCTTAAAATGTTTGTTTTAATGCCATTAAGTCCAAGTTAAAAGATGATTACGATAGCTATATTAGTTGATTTAATTTTCACGATGATTATTGAAAATTTCGAATTTTTCATGAATTTCCCTGAGAGTGAGCTTTCCGATGGTTTATAAAATTTTTCTATCACCATTTTATCGAAGGGCTGAGGGGAATTATTGCTAATTCATTGGCCAAAATAGCTATATTATTTGGAATATAAGAGCAATGTCCCACTATTTTTTTTTTTTTTTGTGAACAACTATTCAAGATTCCTAACCAAATACCCAAAATAACAACAGCCCATCACTCCCACGAACACCGAAAACCATAAAGCTGAAAATATGAATGGTTTAATGAGTGTCACTCACAGCTGTCGCCCTGATTTTTCATTCCTCCCTTTCACCAACAGGTCTCAACATACTTAGATTAATGCTCGGTCTCCACTTAAGGACCTTTGTGCCCGCCTGAATAACGTGCCTCTGGCGTTTTCATTAAGCAATCAAAAAGGTGAAAAACATTGTGCTCAGCAGACGCGATGCAGCGCAAGAATTGTAATCGTGCCATTACAATTAAAAAAAAAAATAAAAAAAAAAAATAATAATAATAATAATAATAATAATAATAATAATGTAAAAAATCGCGGATGGCAAATCGCGCCATTATCATGAACATGGAAAGGTGTGTGGTTAAATGTCATTCGAGCTGACAGTGGTGATCTGATACAATATGCCTGGTAAAATCAAAATTTAACTCCTGGGAATTGGGGAATAGCAGAGCGTTTGGAGCCACCATTGGGAATACAAGCGGCATAACCGTGTATATAGTGTAGAACGTATCATTACGCAATTTGTAGAAAGCTATTGACATAGCCCTGGAATGTATAATCTGGGCCAGGGGCGGAGGGCTATGGACCTGGTTCAAGCGCAGTCGTGATATTCTACGAGGCAGTCAATATTTGCCAGAATCATGAGATTTCTGCTGTTACAGCATACGAGAACTACTCAACTCTTGTGAGTTGCTAACATTCGAAAGCAACTGTGCTGCTTGTGAAGTTATCTATGTGATTCACGTTAACTTACCACCCACTTCGATGGTATTCTGTTGGCCTACGTACTACTATCTTACACAATAAACGTCTGATTTACATGGCGAAATTCACGATTTTCAGTTGAAAGTGTCTTGATTCAGGTGATATTTGCATCCGAATGGAAGATTTGCCTCTCTATGTTATAAAAACCGACTTCTGGTGATGAAAATTCGGTACTTGAAATTAAGGATTCTAAATTCAGGGTCATAAGGGTCAAAATAAGGGTCATGAGGTCAAAATAATGGTGATAAAGGTCAAAATAAGGGTCACAGAATCAAAATAAAGGTCATAAAGGTCAGAATAAAGGTCACGAGGTCAATATAATGGGCATGGAGGTCAGAATAAGGATCACGAGGGCCAGAGTAAGGGTGACGAGGGTCAAAATGAGGGTCACGAGGTCAAAATAAAGGTCATGAGGGTCAGAAGAAGGTTCATGAGGGTCAGATTAAGGGTCATATGGGGGTTGGCGAGCCCATTTAACCCGGACTAAAAACGAATTCGAGTCTTGAGAGGGTCTGAATGTAGAATTATTTGACAGAACGAAATAATACGCAAAATTTCCATGACATTTCAATTGATTATTGTACTATGATATGAAAAAATAGAAGAAGAGAATAGTGAAATGAGAATTTAAAAAAAGAGAACCCATTCGCAAACAAATTGCCAATTTATTAGCAACAATAACTATACTTCTTTGTAAAAAATGCAATTGTCCCCTTGTTTTAATATAAATTACTGAAACTCATGAATTTACAAATCCTCACAGTGACTCCAGTTGTGAAATATGGAAATTCGAGAGTATACAGAGGATATTCTGTTTATTAACAATGGGAAACTTCGGTGAGGTATCCTGGAATAGGACACCACAAGCGAATATTGTATTTCGAGTAATGTTCAATTAATTGTTGTCATGGATCGCACGCGAACCACATCAAAGCATAGATGCCATGGAAAATTTGCGATCGAGTGTTGACGATGGGAAATTTTGATAAACGTTATTTATTAGAGAAGGGCATTGTTGCACACGGGTTAGGATATGTGATACACCGGCGAGGTTATACCATTTCCAATGGAATTTTTCCATTTTGTAATACTCGTCTGAAAACCCTTCCCCCACGATGTCGTTTAGCTAGAGTGAATGGTTGACACGCAGACGACTAGGGTTCAAANTTTTTTTTTTTTTTTTTTTTTTTTTTTTTTTTTTTTTTTTTTTTTTTTTTTTTTTTTTTTTTTTTTTTTTTTTTTTTTTTTTTTTTTTTTTTTTTTTTTTTTTTTTTTTTTTTTTTTTTTTTTTTTTTTTTTTTTTTTTTTTTTTTTTTTTTTTTTTTTTTTTTTTTTTTTTTTTTTTTTTTTTTTTTTTTTTTTTTTTTTTTTTTTTTTTTTTTTTTTTTTTTTTTTTTTTTTTTTTTTTTTTTTTTTTTTTTTTTTTTTTTTTTTTTTTTTTTTTTTTTTTTTTTTTTTTTTTTTTTTTTTTTTTTTTTTTTTTTTTTTTTTTTTTTTTTTTTTTTTTTTTTTTTTTTTTTTTTTTTTTTTTTTTTTTTTTTTTTTTTTTTTTTTTTTTTTTTTTTTTTTTTTTTTTTTTTTTTTTTTTTTTTTTTTTTTTTTTTTTTTTTTTTTTTTTTTTTTTTTTTTTTTTTTTTTTTTTTTTCAAGTAATGAGTAAAAAGTTTGTGGGCTCACATACTCGAGGGCTCGATTTCAAAACTCGGGCGCGTAGAATGGTGCGGCCTAACCACTTCAAGTCTCGATCAGATTTCATAAACTCAAAACTGTGTCAGAGCGATGTAAAATAATGAAAAAATAAATGTCAGCATTAAGGCAATTTGGCCAAAATCTTGAGACTCAATAAATACTGATTTGAAATTGCCCTCTGGGGTTCAAATCCCGCAGAAGTTGCAATTTTTTTTCAACCAGTCATGATAAAAGGACGAGCCCAGCCCCAGGACTCGGAAGTTAAAAAAATTCTTGATTGAGTAAATTAAAATCCCTCATTAGCATCTCGAGGAAAAAAACAACTAGTAGAATGGAGCCACACTTTTTTCTCACGAACCCCCATTTCCTCGATTTTCATCGTCAAGACCCGCCCGAATTGTCTGGATGGTGTGCTCTTGAGGTGCATTAGAGTTCCACGAAAACTTTGAGTCGTCTAACTCCCTACCCTCGCCAACAGCCGCTCCTTTCTCCATTCACCAATCTATCCACGGCTGCCACGCGGCTTTGACGTACATCACACAGTAGTGTGTACATAAACGAGGAATCCATTAACGACGCTCAATGTCGCCTCATGCTTGACGTATTCCCCTTTGTGCCCAGGGCACAGTCGTAGCCCGATGCTCCATAGATCATTACTTTCTTTTAGTTCGTTTGAAATTAAAGTTCTGGGATTTAAAGACCTCCATTCAAATAACTTGATGAAATTCTCGATGAATCAAACGACATTTTTTGCTCATTTCGCTCTCTCACCATGTGGAATGACGTTGGTAATACGGAAAACGGTTTATTTCATTGGTTGAACGTTATGAGCTACTGATAGTGGTGGAAAACGACAGTCGTATTAAAACTTTGTTGTTCAGCTTTCGCGGCTTCTCTCCGGAGAATTATGGGAAGCCTTTTCAACTGGCTTGTGGCAGCTAATTAATCAGGCACATTCTGAATTCAAATACATCCGGGGCTATTCAACGAAATGCTCATACCAATTCGCCTCTAATATTGTATCCATGAGTTGGGAATGATTCAAGTTGAATGTGATGGCTAGTCTTTTGTCATCAATCATGGTTAGGAGGATTTTCGGAAGCACTGTTACACGCAAAACAATACACAATTCTGGAGATTAGCTCTATTTACCGAATGTCATTCACGGATGTGTTCGAACAAATTATGTTCCCACAGCAAATACGTAATGCAAGGATTTTCGGTCGTACACAATGGCCCAGTGTCAACATCAGACATCAGGATTTTGTGAAAATTCTCCTGACTCTCCAAGCATAAATTGTTTTGACGAATACACGTACGCTTTCATGATGGAAAATCTCATGAATTTTCAATTTAAAATTATGAGTGAATTCCGAGAATAATCGCAACATTCCACGCCTGCACATTCACGTTTATTTCAACGAGCGAGAGAGAATACGTGAAATTTATGCCCGATAAATTTTGTGAGAGCTCAATACGCAAATTTCAGGATAGTGTTAATTATTTTCAAAGAACCCAACTCCAATAATGAATGAGTGCTCAACTTAGTAATTGATGTTTTGTCATTCTCTCAATGTTGATGATGAAGTGCAGTTGCATTTACCCACATTTACCTTGTATTTTTGTGAGATTTCTCTTCATCATAAAAATTTGCCACAATTTTTCACTCGTTCTGCCTTATTCCTGTGACACCAACGGGGTTATACCGTGTCTCGAGTGGGTCGTATACATGTCAGGAAAAGACTTTTTGGCGCACATCGTCATATAGATGTCATATGCACCCCAGCCACTATGTACATAGCTGAGTATATACAGATTGGATATAATGAGAGTATTCTCGGAGACAAGGGTACGAAAAAAAAACATGGCACGAAGAAATGACGTATTAAAAAATAAAACCCGTAACCTAATTTCCACAGAGGGAGAATTCCTGGCGCATGCGCCAGCACCAACTCAATTTTCAAGTTGAATGAAAAAATCTAAAAACGCATTGTTTTCCACATAACCGAGGTGGAATGTGAAAAAAAATAAACAAAGGAAGGAAATAGCCAACAAACACGAGATATTCAAATGAAAGCTACACCGGACTGGGATGATATTCTACTGGGACAATGATGCTTCCGGTCAACGATTGTAACAATAGGAGAGAAGCATGTACGATCCCTGTGAATTCATCTTGCCTTTCTTTCTTCCAGTGCCGCTCGAGATTACTCGCCGCAGAGATAATAATTCAACGTTGTACTTTGTCTCGTTTCCCTTCGTTGAAATTATTTCATTAAAAAAAAATTGTCGACTAAAATTGAGAGGAATTACAGCGAAGAATCAATCGAGATGGAGATCACAGGAAGGTCATTTGGGGGTCTTATGGGCTCATGTGAGGATTGGAAGGTCATACGAGGGCCTTATGAGGGTTGAAGAGTGATATTAAGGTCATATGAAGACTTTATGAGGGTTAAAGGGTCATATTGAGGTCATCTAAGCGCCTTATGGGGGGAAGGGTCATAGTGAGGTCAGATGAGGGTCTCATGAGGGTTAGAGGGTCATAACAAGGTCATATGAGGGCCTTATGAGGATTGACGGGTCATATCAAGGTCATATGAGGGTCTCATGAGGGTTAGAGGGTCATAACAAGGTCATATGAGGGCCTTATGAGGATTGACGGGTCATATCAAGGTCATATGAGGGTCTCATGAGGGTTAGAGGGTCATAACAAGGTCATATGAGGGCCTTATGAGGGTTGAAGGGTCATATCAAGGTCATATGATGTCATCAACATCACATGAAGGTCAGTGAAGACTATTTGGAAGTCTTATCGTACTCGTGAGAGTGAAAAGTTCATACTAGCATTACAATAAGGTCATGTGAAGGTTTTATGAGGGTCGCATGAGGGCGAAAATTTTACACTAGGTTTATATCGAGGTCATATGAGGCTGCGGGTCGCAAAAAAGGAATATTTCATTGAAAAGAAAAAAATCATCAACTATAATTGCGACAATGATATCAATGAAAATTTGACGTTAACCGAATAGTCAGACGTAGCCAAAGCCACTTACCCAAGCGCATTGGCACAAGTGAGAGGTACAAGTAATCATGAATTAGCATGATAATGGACCGCGTGGATCACGTTGCCTCGAGATAAGCAGAAATTTATGAGATGGGTATTAGAGTCCCTCCTGCCCCTTCCTTCCACGTTATATTACTATCGTCTATGTATGATACTTATTCGTTGAGTTACTTGGGTGCTTGGCTCCATGGATCTGTGTCATTCTTGGGTGGTAAATTAGCAATTACTCACGGAAGTGGATAATTTATATTACGTGCTGAATAACTTCAGCGATTCAGCGGAGCGCACTGCCATGAGGTTCTGGTTGTTAAGTACGTATCGTTGGATGTATCCGTGGTGGGAGAGATGAATTTAAGATTACGTTTTTCTTTGAAGTAATGAAAACCGCGGTTTAATTGTGAGCTCATGACCTCTGTTTGGGTGAAGTCGAGTGGGTGAACGTGAGGGTCAAATACCTCGGGTCAATCTTGAAGTTGAACTGATCAATTAATTGTTTTAAAGGTTGCAAGGTAAAGTAAGGGTCTTATGAAGGTCAAATCAGGATTTTAAGAAGATCTCAAGAAGGCCATATGAGGTTTCCTGGGGGTGATGACTCTCATACGACCTTCATGAGACCCTCATATGACCTTACAAAATCTTATGAAGATCATAAGGTCATTTAAGGGTCATATAAAGGTCAAATGAGGATTTTATGAAGGTTCAAAGAAGGTCATATGAGGGTCATCAAGTCGAGTGGGTCAAATTCTATGGGTCAACCTCCAAGTTGGACGGATAAAAATGTCTCAAATCCTCAAGTACAAGATACTCAGAGATAAATGAGGTTCCCCTCTCCATTTTAACAAATGTCGATCGACGATCAAAACACATAATCCTCTTTGGCAATATGCGCGCACCGCATTTTAAAGGATAATGAGACTCGAGGCATCGAGGAAAAGTGAGCAACGAATAATACACATGGGAGGAAGTGAGGCAGAAGAACAAGCCAGGAAACGAATCGTTATCATAATCAAAAAGCATCGAATAATGGATAACCATTACTGCGGCACATTCAGGAATAGGACGAATAGCTGAAAGGAAAAAGAGTAAGAAGTGAAGAATGGCTATATGCGCAGCAATGAATTTTCCTCTCATCTCTTTTTGGCTCTCATCTTCAACGGATCATGATGAAATTTACAAAGAATTGACTTCCGCGTCGGCGCGACGGTATTCATTTGAGATATCGAAGCCATTGGAATGCAGAGATGGAATTGGACCCTTGAAAACGTGGCTTTGAACATGAAAATTCAAACAATAAGAGATAAACCAAACTGTCTCCTTCAGTAAGGTCAGATGAGGTTCTTATAAAAGTCATAGGGTCATATGAGGGTCTGATAAAGGTCATGAGGTTATATGCGAGGTTTATAAAGGTCTAATGAAGGCGATTTTATGCTAAAAGATGATCTTCATGGACCTTCATTCAACCTCAATGACCTTTTAGCCCTCATGAAGCCCTCATGACCTTGATATAATCCGAATATGACCTGTCAACCCTCATAAGACCCTCACACGACCTTGGTGTAATCCTAAAATGACCTTTAACCCATTAAGACAACAAAGCCCTAAGAATGCAAATTCGAAATGGAATTTAACACTTATTCGTTGAACATGAAAATTGAAACGTTAATTTGTGTTTTGATGACCATTTGATCTGGCAAATTTAATTCGACAATTAATCGTCACACAATATCTACTGCATTCATGTAAGCTGTGTAGGAAACTATCACGCTGATAAACCGAACTGTCTCCTTCACTACTTCGTAATCAGTCGTAATCAATCTACCCTTGACAGTCGGTGTTTGTACGCTAAATCATGCGTATTTCACGAGACCCGAGATTCAACTGAATTTGGGTTACACTAGATTTCAACTAGCGTCTCGGCAATAAATCATCCACTAATTCCTGCGCTTCATCTCGTCGGGGTTTTCTCCCGTGAGATTCTGCGAGAATTCATGACCTCAAAATATTCTCAAATCAAAATTGTAAATTATCTCGGTAGTTCTGTGAGAAGAAAATTTAACACTTTTCCCCCAAAGTAATTTGATTTCTGCCACCAGAGAAGCATCTCATTTATCAAATTACCACGCTCTGAACAACATTTTCCCACCAAAATGTGGATAGAAAACAGTTGTAAATAATAATTATCCCATTATTTAATTTCATCCAGGTGAGAATGAATATAAAATGACAAAGGCCGGGTGGGGGAGGGTGAAAAAAAAATTAGTCCTTTGGAGGCAGACAACCGCAGACCCAGTGGTATTTATCAATGTGCGAGTAGTCTGACTGGAGGGGAAAAACGAATGAAAAAAATGCAAAAATAAATAGAGTACCGAGGGAAAAGACTTCCACCCGGTGCAGTAGTTTGTGAAACATTTGGTACCGCATGGATAGCAACAGACTTCCCTGGGATTCTCAGTGCTGCACTAACCTTGGCTATTTACACATTTCTCTCTTTTCTTTCTCTCTCTCTCTCTCTTTCTCTGTCTCGGGTATAGTTCGTAGCATTTCGCTAATTACTCTCGATTTAGGGTAATGCTGTTTTTACTAGGACGGAGGCAATATATATCCAAGTCTGACGGTTAAATGTTCCAGGAGTCTTTGTGAAACCAATGAAGAATTATGGGAGAGTTATTTAATTCAACGGGAGAGAGGGAAGTCTCTTTTCAAATGAACAACAAAGTGTTACAGAAATGTCGAAATTTTAATTTGAGGATTGAAGAGGGATTAGTGCGAGGGTCGTGTGTGGTTTATGAAGGTCAGAGGAGGTGAGTGAGGTCTTGAGGTTTTATGAGGGCCTTATAAAGGTTTTGAGGTCATACAAGGGTTTGATGAAGGTCATGTGAGGGTTATTATCTCTAGAAAACCTGATATGATCCTCAAATCCCTCATCAAATTTCATAAGACCCTCATGCGAAGGTCATATGAAGGTTTTATGAAGGTCATAAGATCATGTGAGGGTCTTATTGAGGTCACGAGATTGTACGAGGGCCTTATGAAGCTCATATCAGGGTCATTACCTCCAGGAAACCTCATATAACCCTTGAATGACCTTCATAAGACCCTCATATGTAGGTCATATGAGGGTCTTCTGCAGACCATAAGTCATGAGAAGGTCTTCTTGAGGTTATAAGATCGTATGAGAGTCTAATTGAGGTCATAAGGTCATGTGAGGGTCCAATTAATGTCAGAAAATCGTATAAGGGCCTTATGAAGGCCATAAGGTCAGGAAAAATCCTCAGAATTAACCAAAAAAGGTCAATTGATCCTAATAATTGTGCCCTTAACACACATCTCGCAATAAAAATTATGATTAGATTTCAATTCCTAATTGCATTTTCGTTTATACTGATATGTTCTGGAAAAGGTGTGCGGCTCGTTTGAGTCTCTCCAGTTGAGTGCACCAAGCCATTCATTAGATCTCTGTCCACTTGACACGAGTGTGCAAGTATATACATCTATGCGAAGCTATGAGGAAAGTCAGGAAGAGCTTGGCTACACTTTTCACCGGTGTTAACACGTACCTCGTTCTAACTCGCGAACAATGTCACTGACACGTGACATTTATACATTCATTTCTTCGGGAGAGTGTTTGTCATTGTCAAGGGGCTCTACCGCTTTGAAATTGAAAAATAAGGGCGGGAGGGGTGAGTGGTCGGCGATGGGTTTGTAAACAATCGGGGACGCAGAGGATTATTTCGAGGTGTTTATGTACAATATCTGATGACTCTTCATATTGCTTTGAGTTGTTGGCTGGTTTCATCTTTATATTTTTAATATAATTTGCTCTGAAGTTGAGACTTCCCGCGCAAAAACTTCAGTCGCGGTTTCAAGTGATCATCAACTTCGTCAAAAACCCATTAGCGGAACCCTTTCCAGTCGCTACTGAACATCAATGATAATCTTCGTACATCTCAGGATATTTGAATTGTATGTCGCTTTGGAATGCCATAAATTTGCATTAATCAGGAACATCAATTACTCCACCAGCTGAAAGCTGTCTGAATTTCAGACACTATCGAAAGAATTTTCTAGACATCTTTGGAATCATCAAAAGGTGTCTGAACCTAATCAATAGTATCTGAAGCATTTGTGTCTGAATTTCAGAAGCAGAAGATAATTCTTCAGTCACAAAAGTGTCTGGTGGTTTCGCTGAAGAAAGCCGTCTCTAGAATCATCAGACACTCCTAACAATCAAGATACTTCTCCCTCTTATGATTGTCGAAAAACCTCAGATAAAAAAGGATCCCTCCGGAAAGTCATAAATTTTCATTAATCAGGAACATTTACATCAATTACTCCACCATCGCTGAAGTTTCAATAGGTATTGATCGAAGCATCTGAAAAGTCTTTCAGCTGAAAGCTGTCTGAATTTCAGACACTATGTGAAGAACTTTTTAGACATGTTTGCAGTCATCAAAAGGTGTCTGAACCTAATCAATAACATCTGAAGCATTTGTGTCTGAATTTCAGATGCAGAAGATGGCTCTTCAGTCACAAAAGTGTCTAGTGCTTTCGCAGAAGGAAGCTGTCTCCAAAATCATCAGACACTCACAACCAAAATGCTTCTTCCTATTTTGGAAAATCATGAAACCAAAAAAATGAAGGCATCCCTGTCGCAAATGACAGTAATCTTCCTTTTTACCTTGAGACGCGCTGCGCAGGGATATCTAGCCTTCAAACGCTTTCTATCTTTCTCTTGGGCCAAGCTCGAGGCTCCTCTTTTTGCCCAGTCCGCACACACCAGGATCAATAATGCACCAACCACTCGCTGCTCACTCCCTCTCGCCACCATCTCTCCTTCTCTATCCTCTTGAAAATCGTATCCAACACCCTCCCTGCCAGTACCGCACCAGTTTCCCCTCACGTCTAGTTCCCCGTGCACTTCTGGGTACAAGTGCAAAACTTGGGCCGCACAGTCGGTACAGCAGAAATCATTCTCCCATTACCGTGCAGTGTGTCGAAACTTTTCCGGTGATTCACATTTTCACCGATACTTCTTTCATCATGGTTTTTTTTCTCACTGTTGATTATAACTCTCCGTGATGCTGGGTTGATCGATATTCTCATTCATAATGAGAAATAAATCATTGTCTCGGAAAGTTTGAAATAAACTGGGCGTCTCATCTCCTTTAATCAGACGTAGAACAAGAAAATCCTTTCAGGTTTCTCTTAATATTTTCTTGAAGGACTCATCATTTTGGAAAGTTTAATGTCTCATGGATAAACATAATCAGGAGAAGTTTGGCTTTGCGAAGTGAAAGGAGAGGACACTTTTAACTGATTAAGGAAAATGGCATTTCCCTGAAATGAGGTAGTACTCTCAAATTTTACACAGCGAATCAGGGGTTAATAAAGCACAACGACATTACGTGCACCATGCATGTCAAGAATAGTGTTATTGTTTCCGGCAACTCATGACCGTTAAGAACATACCATTGTTTCTGAACAAAAAAAAAAAGAGAAAAACTTTACGCGAAGGGAAAAAATGGAGTTTTCAAACGAGATCGGGAGAACGTGCTGGCGAACACCAGACGACAGTTATATATTACTGGTTTTATTACGGCTATCAAGAGATCCGAGAGTTTGCCAATAAAATTACCACGAAACTGTTTTCAGTGAGAGACGACTTGCAATTTTTTTTTCGGGGGGAAGTTTTATTTTTAACTGATTTATTTACTCAGGTGGGGCGAGAGAATTGGAATTTTGTGACTCACATGACCTTAGTAAGACACCACAAGACCCTTATATGAAGGTCATATGAGGGTTTCTGGCAGGTCACAAGGTCATAGGAAGGTCATAAGGTCCTATGAGGGTTTATGAGGGCCTTATAAATATTATAAGGTCTTATGAAGGTCAAATCGGGGTTTTACGAAGGTCTAAAGAAGGTCATATAAGGGTTATTACCTCCAGACCCTCACGTGACCTTCATAAAACCCTCATATGAACGTCGTAGGGTCGCATGAGGGCCTTATAAAGGTCATATCAAAGTTTTACGAAGGTCTAATGAAGGTCATGAGGGTTATTACCTGCAGGAAACCTCATACGACCCTCAAATGACCTTCATAAAACTTTGTAAAATCCTCGTGAAGATCTATGAGGGTCCCGTAAAGGTCTCTCGTGACCTTAACTTTCGAAAGAATTTTTACCTCTCGTTTCCGTCAGTCTCTCATTAATAAATGACATATGACTGAATTATAGGAGGGCTTGGAGCGTCGTTCCCCCTTGCCTCAGCCTCCCATATCCGTTCTGTTTATTCACATGGAATACAAGAATTGGATATATCTTGAGACGTGAGTTGCATTAATAAACCACGAAATTATTTCCAATTCATGAATCATGATTTAGTATTGAAGCTGTTCAGTATCATCTGGTGAATGTGTTGGACATCCCCCTACCAATCCAATTTCGTTGGTCAGCGTATCACACCTGGAGATGATGCTCATGAATGGGAGGCATTCCAGGGGCTTCATCACACCCGATGTCACTGCTATTGAACCACACACATCACCAACCATTACTGACGATTAACCCCACCACTCTGACACATCAATTCAATCAGAAAGTGTTATTATTCACCAGCATTATGATATCGTATAGGTGTTACACGAAATTTCAAACTCCAGGAACTTGTAATAACGTCAAAGGACCCATTAATTTGCAATTCGAAATGCCCTCTGACTGATTGCAGTCTATTTCGCCAATATGAATATCAAATGAATCCACGGGGGATGGAGGGAGAGGGCTTCAGGAGGAAAAAAATTATCCCCGTGAGCGAGAAAAAGCTTTGATGCTGGTGGCAAAGTAGGAACGTTTGGAGAATCGACTCTCACCGGAAATAAAAGTGCTAGTTATCCTTCAAAATGGGGTGAACCGAGTGGATTAACCCAGATTATCAAAGCTCCATAATAATTCCCATCTCCATTATGCGCCTACGCAAGGTGAAATGCTGAGGGTTTCGCGGAAATCTACGGGAATCAGATAATTGGGACATGACGTTGGAGAGAGGTGGCAGTCTTGATTGCAAGAAAAAAAAATGCATGACTACTTTTTTCCCTCCCATTCGGCCCTCAATGACCATTTGACCTTCTTGATGATTTCATGACCTCTTAATGACTTCACTCGTCGCTCTCTTTGACCCTTAATGATCATTTGGTCTTTCTGATAACTTCGTTTGTCTCTCCCATTTGACCTTGATGATTTCATGACGGTTTTATCTTTCTGATGACTTCCCTGGTCTCTCTCTTTGACCCTTATGAGCGATTGACCCTCTCGATGCCTTCACTCGACTCTCCGTTTGACCCTTAATGCCCATTTGGTCTTCCTGATAACTGCGTTTGTCTCTCCCATTTGACCCTCTTGATGATTTCATGACCGTTTAATGAACATTTATCTTTCTAATGATTTTCCTCATCTCTTCCTCAGGCCCTTACGACCATTTTATCATTCTGATAACTTCACTCATCTCTCCCATTCACCCCCTATGACCATTACTATTTCTATCTGTAAAAAAAACGATGAAGGGTCGTATGTTCTTTAAGCCCAAATACTCCTCTTCATTCAAGAAGCTCTCGTGACCCTAAATCTTGTCTCATATAGTTGATAAATCGCACAGTCACATCGGCATATGAAACGTTCGTGAATGCTAATGTTCGTTAATGGTTGGCAAAGCACCCACGTGAAAGTTTTATCAATATAAGACATTTGCCTCGAAATAGTCACCCCCGCCCCATTGATATCGACTAAACTGAACTCGCCCAAAGCCAATGAGATCGTTTGCTGGACTATAATATCGCTCCAGGGATTAGACAAACTTGGTT
>NW_021680352.1:389144-390575 GCF_001412515.2 Diachasma alloeum
GGGGGGGGGGGGGGGGGGTCTGGGGGAGGTATACAGGAGCCATATAGTGCTTGGCAAAACGAGTCTCCATGCGATACACCGAAACAGTTGCGAATCGTTTCCATGCAAATGAAACATTTTTATTGTGGCCCCACCAATATTGTTTGATATGAAATGGCATTCAGGGAGTTGCAAAAAAAAAAAACATTGTCGTTAGCATAGAAAATCACAGGGGTGTTTTGCAATTTTAATGCATTCACACAGTCAGATGATCTTTTTTTGGGGAGATTTTGTTTTCATGTTGGAATAACGGGCCATTTGGAATTTGAGAGTATTTGCAGTGTGGAATAGCATTCCCCCACGATTGGATGCAATGTTTTTGTACCAAGGGGATGGAAAAACTCGAATGGTGTTATGGAACAACAAGTGGGGTGAAGTAAAGTGTAGTGACTGAGATGAGGTACCTCTGGAGAGGGAGGGGGGGGGTGGAAACCCGCGGTGTCAGGGGTGGTTCTCTCTGGGTAGTCTAGGTCGGGGAGAGACAGGCCAATTTTCTCCTCGGCTATGTAATTTTAAATATTACCTCTGAGTTTGGAATTAATCACGGCGGATATTTTCGAACAGTCATGGGAGGTTAATTTATAGGTTCTCGGGATGAGGTGGAGGATCCTCAGGGTTAGTTGGGAGAGATGAGGGAAGTGATCACTCCACTGGTCTCTCCTAGGTGGCCCTTGAGGACCTTGTGACTATTTTATCGCTTGTAACGTCGCTTGGCTCTCCCATTTGACCCTTATGACCATTTGATCGTTCTGATGACTTCACTCGTCTCTCGATTAACCCTTAATGACTATCTAATCTTTAAGATAAATTCTGTCGGCTCTCCCATTTGACCCGTATGACTATTTGGTCTTTCTGATGACTTCGCTCGTCTCTCCCATTTAACCCTCATGACAATTCGATCTTTCTGATGACTTTGCTCGTCTCTCCCAGCTGACCCTCAATGACTCTCCCATTTAAACCTTATGATCAGCCAATCCTTGATGACATTTCATCTTCTGACAACTTTCCTAATCTCTCCCATTCCACTTTTATGACCTTTCAATTCAGCTCATCCCTCCCCTGGAAACATACTGTTAAAGTTAGTTCCTCAAATAGTGTTTCCAGGAAAAACAGGGCAATTTTTTCCCCGGCGATGTAATCTTAAATATCAACTCCTCGCCTGAGATTAATTCCAGTGGATATTTTCAAACCTTCGCGGGAGTGTAATTCACAAACCCTCGTAATCTCCATCCCGTTATCACGAAACTTGAATTATTCAACTGCATCCAAAACGTGAGTCCTCCCAACATCGATGTTAACGCTGAAAAACGTAGCTGCCGAAAAAAAGAATATGGGCCAGTGGAGGAGAGAAAGAGGGAGAACGCGAGGGGGGGGGGGGAGTTTAACGCGAAA
>NW_021680352.1:390898-401200 GCF_001412515.2 Diachasma alloeum
AGAGGGAGAACGCGAGGGGGGGGGGGGGTGAGTTTAACGCGAAAACCCTCGCCCGTGAATGTATTCATTGTACGAGGAGAGTTATGGGGGCAGTTATCACCAGGCGATAACTCTTATTGCTACAATAAAGCCGCACGTTGCCTCGTCCCCAAAGAGAAAATGCACAGGAATAGAAAGTTGGAGTGAGAACGACCCTTTTCACATGTACATGAGTACCTATTTCTCTTTATGTGTGTGCATTCAGCATATAGGAAGAGATTCTCGTTAGTTTACACACCCGTGGGCTGAGTTAACCCAAGGGACTGTGACGCGAATTGGCTCTCGCTTGAGACACGTGCGTTTTGTGGTAATTCGCACGTCTGGCCTCTGTCATATCACTCTCGAGATGTATTTTCCATTCCTACATGGGTGATCTAAAGATAAGCAGAAATGTTGGTGGCTATTTTCAAGTGACGAGTGTCAATGCTTAATGGGCAGTTTGGGAGATGGTTTAGTGGCCGTAAAGTGGACCGGTGAGGGATTTTCGAGTGTTGATGGATTGAGTTTAGGATCGACTGGGAGGGGGAAGTGAAACGCTAGCGTTTTCGATGTTTAAGGGTTAGCCGTGAGGGTCAAACGGGAGAGATGAGGGGAGTGATCACTTTAATCGTTTTACCGATTTGACCCTTGAGAACGTTTGATCCTCCTGAGTTTGCTCGACTCTTCCGTTTGACCTTCAAGAGAGTTTGACCCAAAACAACATTTGACCTTCAGAATTTTTTTGAGTGTCAGAGATCAATTCAAGCAGTCGTAAGAGTCAAACGGGAGAGATGAGAGAAGCGACCCTTCAGCATTTTTTTTTTTTTGGCAACAGATACGAAATAAAATCTCAATTTTACTCTACATTCATCTTTTGCTTTAGAAATCACAATAAAATTCCGATATTGCAAAAGCATCTAGAATTGAGAATGGGAGGGTCAGGTATGCGAAAAGGGTAAAAGTTTGCACACCTTTATCTCGAAAAACGATGCAAGCGAGAGCGCGGTTGAAATTTATTCCGCATTCCATGAAGTGCCAATGTAGGTGGCATTCGAATTCACGACCCTTTTTTTCTCCCCCATCCCAAGTTTGGAAATACTTTTCACCACTGGATGGTGGAAAATTGCTTGAACGGGAATAAAAAACCAATCGAAGGTGAGAGCATCATCAGAATAATGTTGAAAATAAAAAAAACAAGCGCATGAATCCTGAAATACAAAATTCAACGGACTCACAATAGGATCGTTGACTCGAATTCCCCTTCATAAAATAAATTCGAGAGAACCGAGAGGTTCAGCAGGTGAAAAGATGGAGTGAGATTTTATCTGTTAATTGCGAGCTCTAAATCCGGCAGGGACATTACCAGCAAATGCCACCCGATACCCGGGGTTTTCCCCTCCCCTCCCCCCCACAAATAAGACAAGTGTAATTACTTTCGGATAAATGGGAGAAACACGAGATTGCCCGGAGGATGTGACTATTTCGATTTGAAGTGGGATAATCTGAATCTCAAGCCAATTCGGGGGATCATTGCGAGAAGCAATGCCTGATATACATCTGAATTTGAGATGTTGGATAGAAAAAAATTACATCTAGAGCTTGAAAATTATCTGGAATTATCACGAATTATTATTTTTTCTTCCGGTCGACCCTTACGACCCTTGAAAAAAATTTCCCTTTAAAATTATTTTTCTTGTCCTTTCCGTTTGACCCTTACAACCCTTCAAGAAATTTTGTCTTTAAAATTATTTTTCCTGTCCTTTCCGTCTGACCCTTATAAGCCTAGACATTTTTCAGCCTTCAAAATATCTGAAATGTCATGTTCATAGTAACAAAAACATCACATGTGAATGCCCCGAGAGCGATAATTAATCAAACCCAAAGCCATTCTGTCGCCGAAAACAATATAACACTCACAAGCCCTCGAGTTTTGCCTCTTGAGTGTTATCCAGGCAAAGAATATCGTTTCATTTTCGTAAGATATGGTGGATCGTAAATCTACGAGGCCGCGTACACGAACGAGATAGTGGGGAATAGTATATGGACCCCGGGGTTTGTAGTAGAATCTAGGAGAGGAAGGAGGTATACGAGCTAAGGGCGGAGATGCTTGCTCGAAAGATAATTAAAATGTCTCGAGCGTCGTTCCACCGTTCCTCCGCTCTTCCGTCCAACGTCGTGCGAATTATGGCCAGAACTTGCCACTGTCGGGTAAACGTGCGGTCTCGGTCTCACATGTATCATTGTATCTGGAATTACGAAGACATTTCACTCCGAAATGTGCCTTCACTCGTCATGAGAAGTCATCACTTCGCTTCTGATGGCTTCTAGGTTAACGAGCTGCCAACGCACGATTCATCATCCATTACCACCATTTTGGGGAACATTACGAGATCTCCAGCGGAAATGAATCACCTGAACATGCAGGATCGAACAAAGGAATTATCTTGAGAGGAAAAGTTTACTCCGGCTATTGACAATGTACACAATGGTAACCATCAATCCCGTCTGATGCTGAAACTTTGGTGATAGTAATCATTGACAGAATGCGCTAAATGTGAGGGTAACTGATCAATTCAAACTTTCTAATGTTACTCCCCCTGGTGTACCAGTACCACTCTCAATTCAATAGAAATAGTCCTCGGAGTTTGAAGTGCGTTGGCTACACGAAGCGTCCCAACTATAAATCACGGCGGGAAAGAGGTGTGAAGGGAGAAGGGAAAAGGGCAAAATACCAGAACTGATCGATTCGCGTGCGCCCTGCGCTACTCTGCGGATAAGGCGGCTGACGATAAATCACTATCGATGTAATGCGCGGGCGTAAGCGCCTCCCCCTCTTCCCCCTTTTCGCCCTGAACGAATGAATTTTCACAGCCCCTGACGTGGTATTGAAAGCTACTCTCGTGAATGGCTTTAATGTCTCGATCCATGGAAAATTGTCATGACGTTAATAAAGACAGTTTATGGAGTGATTTGTTGGCATGGTTATACGGGATAAAATGTCAAGAGTGGTGGGAAGTCTTGAAAATATTACTGGCAAAGTATTCCACGAGAGTAATGCGAAACTTTTGAATATATTTTTTTTTTCGAAATAATTTATCAAGAAGATCATTTTCCCCCCCAACCAGCGGTAGTTGAAGGCGCGAGGATGATGGGGAGAATAATCCGGAAAAAGGAAGCCAGAGGGATCAAGATGAAGGACTTCAGGCGGGTCAGAAAGTTTCTAACCGATGATATTAACACTCTTGAACATGCTATACTAATTTAAAGTTTAGCGATGTTAAGAAGCGTCTAAGGTAGTTGAGAATGAAAATCTCCAATGGGCGTGGGGAATCCTTTGACGAGTTTCTTGGCATTTCTTCCCTCTCCTCAACCTCTCGATAACCTGACGCTCCTTATTCAAGGATAACCAACATCATGAGAATGTTCGTCGTATGCTGTTGTAATCAGTTGTGCTGCATCTAATGAAATACATCAGGAAGTTTGAGATGAAAAGTGACAAAGACTTCTAGTTCCATGATGATCAGATTCTCACCAATTATTTTGGTTATCTCAGGCTTACAAGCCTTTGAAGACTTGGGGTCACCAGGGTCACAAGAATCGAAAAGGCTATAAGAGTTGTATTAAACATGATCTGAAACCCTCCAGGCACCCTTTGGAGACGTTCATCTTTCTACTCGAGAATTATAAATCATCAAAAACGTTGGAGTAATAGTCGTATATGCGATTCCGAAGCGAAATGCTCTAGCAATGCATCACAATGATTTCTTATACGAATACTTTGGTAGCAAGAGGCGATTCCTCTGGGTGAACTTACGAGAATGGTGCACCCGAGATAGAAATTGAGAAAGTACCGAGTAAAGAGTGCGATCTTCGTGATAGAGCACGAATATTCCGATATTCAAGAAAATAAAATCATCACCTCAATCCCATCGATAATGATCTGGATTGCAGTATCACATCATCATCAGTACACACTCTTGACGCTCAATATGATTCCTCTCGGGGATTACAGATCACGTCTTCAACGTGATAAACACAATTCACCAAGATCAATGGATCTGGTTTATGAAACTCCCGGGGCTTTTCTACAAGAATTGGAATATGCATTCAACGGAGAGAAGGGGCCGCCACAGGCAGACTCTCAAGTCGGTAAATAGCGAGCAAAGTTACATGATATGTGGTGGCACGGATGTACGAAACTGCATTGAGCTTTCGGCAAATAGAAGCAGAATGGTGAGAGTAGCCCGAGTTTCCCACCTTCCGCCCTCCCTTATTACTCACCTTCTCGCTTACACTGGTGTTTCCAACCCACGGGAGTTTAACCGAAAATATATATAATCGCGTCCACGCGCACACCCTTTGACCGTGTCACACCTGCAAGTAATATCCTATTACGTCCCTCTCTCCAGCTTTCGCATTTTGGATTCTACATTTTTCCGGAAATTACTGTAATCGCGGGAGAAAATTTTTGATGAAGTTTGCGTAGTTAGAGAAATGGAATTTGACTCAGGAATATTCGACGTGAGGGTCACGAGAGTAAGAAAGCTGGTCAATATGATCATCACGCTCCAAAAATATCTTGGGTATGGATTTTCTTGCAAAATTTGTCTTTTAAACGTTCGTAAGGGTCAACTGAACCTTAGGAACGTTTAACCTTTAAAAACTAGGTTCATGAGGTTCAGAAGGATGTTCATCACTGAAAATTGTCTTCCAAATGACTCTCCCCAAACCATTTCTTCTCTAATGCTCTCCCGGATTAATTAATACAACAGCTCCGAATACTAATGTTTGGTCTCAGGGTCACAAGGGTCAGGAAGTTGGTGAATGTGATCATCACTCTCTAAAAATATCTCGCAGATCAATCTTCTCTCGCACAGTGTCCTTTAAAGGTTCGTGAGGGTCAAGTGAACCTTAGGAACGTCCAACCTTTAAAACCTAGGTTGGTGAAGTTCACAAGGATGTTCCTCATCTTCGAAAATTGTCTTCGAAGTGACTCTCCCCTACCCATTTCTTCTCTAATCCTCTCCCGGATTAATTAATCCAACAGCTCTGAACACCAGATTTAATTACCCGCTGAATATCCCAATGAAACCTCTCAAGAATGCAATCGTTAACTCCATTGTCATGAGCTTCATGTATTTAACAAGTTGAGAGTCTTGTGCATCACTCATCACTGCTAATGAAATTTCCATCCCTCGAAACTTCTCAACAACTCGAGCGATCCAAGACAATTGCGTCATATTATTGTTCCAATTCCTCTCGACAAACTTGATCGATTATAGATGATCCTTGAGGCAACACTAATTATTTCGCACGAATAATCCATGTATGGATTAGCGAAATCCATTATCGAGGGGTCGTGGGGGAGGGGCTCGACCATTCCACATTGTCGACTTGTCGAGATGTGCATCTTAGCAAAGAGGAGAGGAAGGGGGATGAAGGGATGATTATATGTACAAGAGGCGTTAGCTGTTGGAGCACATCAATTCCATTACGAGACAAGCGTTCGACTAATGAGTTAATCTCCACTATTTACGTTTATCGTCCAATAACGCCGAGGGGTATGACTAATTTGCGCCTCGAGGCTTCTTGTTGGAGGTACGGGAAATTTATAGTTCTATGTCAATCCAATATACCGAATTGGAGCTGATGATCAACGGAGCTGGTCTTTAGGGGATTATTTGTGAATTGAAACCACTGGATTTTGATGAGCATTGGGTGCTGTCCTGATTCAGTATGTTGACAGGGTGGGTAATCATATTTCCCGGGGATTAATGCGCCAAAGGTTGTGGTTTCCTCGGAATTATGCAGCGGAATGAGGCTTGGATGCTCCATTTTCAAGGTATTTGACGATTTCTAATTACCAAGATTCCTTCATTCGGGAGGCGAATCAGAACCCCAACGTCTCATGGTTTATGATGATGATTCTGGCCAGTCTTCTGGGTCACACCAAAGTTTCTAACAGTCCAGGGGGATTATCCTGATAAATGATTATAAGTTCTCGTCCTGTCGTCCAGGGTCATCAAGAGACAAGCTTGCGAAACTGGAGACATTTCGGTTCGTCACATGTGGCTCTTACCCAAGTAAGAATGAGTTTTCTTGTATTTAGGTATAACACATCTCTACTTCAATGGAAGTCATCCCTACGCTTTCGTAAAAAAAACTTTGGCCCAACGCCATGAACATCAGCTTGCTGGAGCTAGAGTTGTTGCACCGCCTCTATTCCAATCCTAGTCAGAAAGGCAACTCTTGAAAAGTCCATTACCCACTCGAGATTGTTATGTCCGCTTCCCCCCAAACACTATAGAACGCTTTTCGGACTACGCTAGCTCACGATAACGTCTTCCTCTATGGTTGGAAAACCGGGGAAAGGGGAAGGGGAGGCATTGAGCGTGGTTAACCGCTGAATAAATGGGCTTTACTCTGTCACCTTCATCTTGTCTTCAAATGAAATCTTTTTTCTTCTACCACTTGAACCCACAACTCGGCAGGAACCATTTAAAAAATTAAAATCTTCCGAATTGAATTCTTCTGTTTTTATTCTTTCCTCCCTTGTTGAAGAAACCCGCCTCTCAAATTTGTGGAGTGTTGAACTATTTCATTACCATTAGAGCTTGAAATCACAAATAAACGAGAGATAGCTGAGGAAATGAGAGAAAAAGAAACTGGCAGACAAACTCGATTCGTCGTCACGTGTTGAGAGAGCAACTTCCAGATAGGAATGAAAACAATCTCGGGAATTCACTTAGTCACGAATTGCGCCCCAGACATTCGCGGAGATCTGAGGAATTCGTTAATCTCTGGTCTAGATCCACCATCTGCACCACATTACACGCTTGCAACATTGACAAAGATCGGAAGACGTATTTTAGAAATTTTCTCTTATCTCTCTTGACAATTCAGAGATGAAGAAAAGTTGCTCTGGAGGAATGTTTTGTCCAAATCTTATTGACTTTTTCCTCTCTGGGTCAATAACGTTCATCCCCTCGTCGTAACGTTCCAGCACCATCAAATCACCAGATTGCCGAAGGAATCAGAAGCGAAAATACCAAAGTTGCTGCCGCCTCGCTCCTCCAACTTATTATCATTTTTCCTTTTTCTTCAATTCCCTATCCCCGCGTTATGCGTTATTTTAATAGCTGTAATAATGATTGAACATTACGGTGGATGGTATTTAAGTTCTATCGCCGTGAGCGCTCGAGGTTGCGAGAGAGAGGGAGAGAGGGAGGGCAGCGGGGGGTTGTTAGAGATGAGAAAAGTTGAAATGGGAAATGGAATTGGATGCATAGCCCGCCGGCAGTCCGAGAGTGCCACAAGGCAAAAGGTCCCTATCATCATCTGGCGTGGCTGAGTCTCGCTCTGGTGTCGACAGTTGGGAGAAGGGCATCGTATAATTTTTCCAACCCCCACGATTATCGGTGAGTTTGAGTTGGAGTGAAATTAAAATCATAATTCGTAGGAATTTGGTGGTTATGGCTGATCCCCTCTGACCCTTGTGACCCTGAGTCTTCAGAGGGGAGTGACGGGATGATATCCTCCGAGAAGAGGCAGGAGTCATGAACATGACTGACATAATCTCACTGTATTCTAAAAATCCAAATCGACTAGATGAAAATTTGGTACTCGAAATTAAGACTCCAAAATTCAGAGTCACAAGGGTCAGAACAAGGGTCGCGGGGGTCAAAGCAATGGTCATGAGGGTCAGAATAAGGGTTATAAGGATCACGAGGATCTAAGAAGGATCACAAAGGTCAGAGTAAGGGTCCAAATAAGGATCATGAGGTTCAGAATCTAAGGGTCACAAGGGGTTGATGAGGGGAGCGAACAGGGGGCTACGCCCTCTAGTCCTCAATGAAATCCAAATAGGACAAAAGTGTCTCAATTTCAGACCCCAGGACTGAACAATGGACTCCCCACCATCTCCATACCCATTTTCCCGCTCATGTAGAACCCTAACTTATCGACACAATTTGACCACAACAGCTAAGGGTTGTAACAACGTCATGGACATAACGTCCACCATTAAGATAACGTGACCCGGTGGTGATTAGCTTGCCTAATTACTAGAGAGACGTCGTTACAGCTGGCACACAACACACCAACCGTAATCGGAAGTTGCGAATCTTCCCCGAACATAACCCAGTGTTCATCATTCTCACGAGATATATCCCCCCCCCCGCCACCGAGTTCACACGTGTGACGGCAGCCAAATGGAGACAGAACTTCCGTTGGCTTTGAAAAATTTTTTGAATGCAAGAATTACGAGAGAAAGTGGAAAAAAGGAAGGAGGGATTCTCCCGGGTATGCATCCACTACCTTTATCTGAAGCCACCTAGAGGTTGCATGATGAATCACTACCGGCTTTAAAGTTCTTTTCCTTACGTCGCCCTGGCGTCACTCGAATCCACCTCTGAAGAGCTTTCCCTGATAACGATAACGACTTACTCTCCTGTTCAAGTCTCCCGGATGACGGGGGTGAGGGGGAGAGGGGGAAAAAAAATAGACTCTTCTCAGCCATTTTCTCGCGCAGCGGGAGTACCTGATCATGGAGTATCTTTGAGATAGCGCGCACACGTCACAGTAAGAAAGGAGAAATTAGGATGAGAAGACGGGAAGAAAATTTATTTTGACTTGATAAAACCGAGTTCATCAGAAGAATTACATGTCAAAAGGACACACGTAAATGTTAACAAACAAATTCAACACAAAAAAAATTCATCACATACATTGAACACGATTTCAACGCAATTATCTGGTTATATTAGAAAAATCTCAATTGATCAATTCTGGTGATGAAAATTTGGTACTCGAAATTAAGACGCCAAAATTAGGGGTTACAAGGGTCAAAATAAGGGACATTAGGGTCAGTATAAGGACCACGAGAGTCAATAAGGGTCGCAAGGTCAGATTATGAGTCAAAATAAGGGTAATTAAGCTCAGAGAAAGGGTCATGAAGGACAGAATAAGGATCACGAGAGTCAATAAGGGCCATCAGGGTCAGAATAAGGATCACGAGGTCAGATTGAGGGTCACAAGGGTCATCACGATGCTCATATGGAGGTTAGCGAGCAGAAGGCTTAGGCCCTAGTCAACAAAGAATGAGTAAGGGTTAAACCCCCTTGGCCCTTGAGATGTTCTTCAAGTGTTACCTTTTCGATTAACGATCGGCGACGACAGCAAATGGTTTATTCATTAGACACTTGCACGCATCAGCGATTGTCCCTTTTAACGGACGACTGGCCTAGGCAATACAGCCAGACATAATCATGCAACGTGGAAAGTGTGGATATCGTAACAGAGAGGCGCTGGAATCAGGAGGGATTCCGCACCATTACAACCCTGATGTACGAGAATTACCCTCGTGACATAATTGCGCCCTAACTCAAAGAGGACCTTCGCCTGCTACGTAGCAACGCCTAGCATACACCGGAGGGGGATTGGACCGAGAATTTTTGCAGCTGTCGGGGAATTCGAAACCTCCGCAAAAATATCCGTCTGACCTGGATGTCCAACTACATCGCTGCTCTGATGATAATGCCCCGGCATATTTTCGCGGTAATCAAAACTTGAAATAGGCCAGTTTCGCTCTACTCTGGCCTATTTACTCTATCCAGTCTACAGTTCACGTTTGTGAATGCAAATCGCCACAACAGTAGAAAAACTGGGCTTTGAAATTAAGACACCTTTGTCCCCTTTTTTCAGACGCTTGTGTCTCCAAATACAAGTGCCTTGAATCGAGACAGAAAGAGTGTCTTAAATTTGTCGACCTCCATTTCAAGACACTACAAAAATGCTTTGCTTTCTGACGAAGAAAAACGTTTTGCATCAAAACACTCGAAATTTCAATCCCCAAGACATTGGACAGAAAAATGTGTCTAATGTCTCAACCCAAGACGTCTTAAAAACTCCACCTCCCCGGAATAATGCCCCAGCACCGAGAAAAAAAAGTGCCCCCATTAATCTGAATTTATTCCACGTACGAAAAATACCCGAGAATAGCCGGCCAAACTGCAAGAGTTGTGAGAAATTCTTCAACCCCTCAGGATAAACCGCCGAGTGAAATTTCTCTTCCGAGTCATACACGGAAATGTTTGAAAGAGGTACGAATAAAAAAAGAAGGGGGGAACTATCGGCCGTAATATATTGAACAACTTTCCTGAAACTTCCTGGGTTTTGGTAAAACTCTGGAGACGTTGGAGAGAGCAAGGGTGAACAAGGGAGAACCCCCACCGCACCATCTAATCATACCAACCACGCTTGAGGAGTTGCCTCGAGAGAGCAGAG
>NW_021680352.1:401332-405307 GCF_001412515.2 Diachasma alloeum
CCCCCCTCCTCATCCTCCTCCCTCTTGGGCTGCTATTCCCTTTTGTTCACATTCTTTTCAATAATCGTTGCGATACATTACAATAAGAACAATCGAGCTGGTACGTGCTCAGATATTGAACTCGTCCAAGTCACATACTACTGGGTACCCCATCCAATATCAGTGCTTTCTCTACCGAGGTTTGTAAGAGGCGAATGCGTCAAGCTCCCCAGAGTGTGTTGGGGGGAGAGGGGGGGAGGGGACTTTTAATTTCCGGTTGAAGATTTTTTTTTTATAATCGAGGGAAGGTTAGTTCATTTATATTGATAAAACGAATTTGCGATTTTTTTAGCTTCGACAAATGAGTGTTTTGTATTCGACAAATTTGAATTTTTTTTTGGGGTTGGATTACTAATTGATTGCGTCATCTGTTGTTGAGCAAATTTATTTTGAAATCAATATTCAGGAAAAGGTCAAATATTTTAATGTTGGGGTAACATTGGCGGTCTATGTTGGGGTAATGTTGACTTCCAACGTTGGAGCAATGTTGACTATCAACATTGAGGCAATGTTGGAACAACGTTGGATACGTTGAATATAAATATTGAATTCAATGAATTACTACATCGTCATAAAAATTTCATTCGGAAACAAATCGCAAATTAATAACAAAAAATATATCGACTATGCTGGGACGAAAGCAATTCCCCACTTAAAAAAAATTCTAGGCTACGCAAGGGCCGTGACAGGCCCTTGTGGCATCGGTAATTCAAAATTTTCCCTGACATTTGGTTTAAAAATCAGATGTCATAAGAAGACGGAGCATAGAAGAAAAACAAACACGCACCAAAATTCATCCGTGTGTAATCTCAGGCTGATCATTCATCTCTCTCCCATTCTTCCCCAGACAGACGTGAGATACATAATTGCACCATTGATGTATATCCAATATCAATTTGAGAGGCATGTACATTGTATTATTCAGCCCTTGTTACGCAGGTATTATCGAATGCCTCTCCTCGTCTTGTACAGAATCCAACTTCTCCGATATCGCCTTTAGGGTATTATGTTCTTCCCGCCCCATCTATCCGATTATGTTCTCTTTGATCATCTTATCACATCGAGTAATCAGCAAACAAGATTTATATTTACCAATATTGCTTTATCTCTTGCGAGTATATTAAAATAGCTTCGGCCCATAAAATTCCACAGCATCATGATGCGTTTTATTCGAGAACTTGAATGAGGAAACTTTCAACGAGAGCGAAAAATATGTAACCTCTGATTAAATTTCTACGGATTTTTTTCCACTATCGAGGATTTTTCAATTTCAGTTTTTCAATTTAGATTGAATGAAAAAAAAAAAAACATTCGATCGGTTATAAAGAATTTTTTAGAACGGAAATTAAGAGTATCGGGGACATTCTGCTCGACGCAGTTGTCAGCTGTGAACTTTAGTTGAAAAAGCTCTCGCAACAGTGGAAAAACTGATGACTTCAAAACGTCTTAATTTAAGATATTAATCCTATTAAGACATGGAATTGGCTGTTAGGCACCTAGAATTTCTAGAATGCATGGCTTAATGTCTCCATTTGACGTGTGTTTAGCCTCAGATTCCGCTGAATTACGCGAAAAAAATGATATGACCCTTTTGAGCTTTGTGTCCCTTGAGTCCCTTGTTGACCCTTCTGAGCTTTGTGTCCCTTGATCCCTTGTTGACCCTTATGAGCCTTCTGAGCTTTGTATCTCTTGAATCCCTTGTTGACCCTTATGAGCCTTCTGAGCTTTGTGTCCCTTGAGTCCCTTGTTGACTCTTCTGAGCGTTGTGCCCCTTGTTGACCCTTGTGACCTTTTGAGCTTTGTGTCTCTTGAGCCCCTTGTTAACCCTCATGATCCTTCGGACCCTTTTGAGCTTTGTGTCCCTTGATTCCTTGTTGACCCTTATGAGCCTTCTGAGCTTTGTATCTCTTGAATCCCTTGTTGACCCTTATGAGCCTTCTGAGCTTTGTGTCCCTTGAGTCCCTTGTTGACTCTTCTGAGCGTTGTGCCCCTTGTTGACCCTTGTGACCTTTTGAGCTTTGTGTCTCTTGAGCCCCTTGTTAACCCTCATGATCCTTCGGACCCTTTTGAGCTTTGTGTCCCTTGATTCCTTGTTGACCCTTATGAGCCTTCTGAGCTTTGTATCTCTTGAATCCCTTGTTGACCCTTATGAGCCTTCTGAGCTTTGTGTCCCTTGAGTCCCTTGTTGATCCTTCTGAGCCTTCTGAGCTTTGTGTCCCTTGTGACCTTTTGGACCCTTTTGAGCTTTGCGTCCCTTGAGGCCCTTGTGAACCCTCATAATCCTTCGGACCCTTTTGAGCTTTGTGTCCCTTGTTAACCTTTATTGACCCTTGTGACCTGAATCAAGTATATAATATACTCGAATCAAGAATAATATTCTTGAATCAAATATATTATACTCTTTTTTTTCCGTGTATTTTTCTCAAACGAAAAATCAACAATGCCTTGATCCACCCATCTCACCTCAGCAATCCATTAATACATAACCCCTAATGAGACAGAATTCCGTGGCACTCAGTGTTACCCATGACTCACATCCCTCCCGCCCGAAAATTCTCTCAACACACATTCGCAAAAGTTTAATCCATCTCAGGGAGTTGCGGTTGGTGACGGCGGTTCCTGCTGCTGCCAGACACCCGCACAATTGGACGACGATGCTCAGTTGATTAAACACAGTCTGAACTGTTGGTGCATAACACCGGAAACTGGTAGGGAAACAGCCCAACCAAGACACTCACTTCCTGCACTAGGTACAGGTTAACGTGCGTATATTTTCCACCACCAAAAAGCTTCAACGGTGTTTTGCTATTATTTCAAGTGCCATGTGACATGGAGTCACATTAGTTGAGGAGATAATGGATTAGCTTTTTTCGAGGGTTAAGAAATTTTATCATGGGCTTCTCGAGAGAACGATTTCCATGTTCATTGAGACCGAGATCATCTCTCCAAAGTTTTGTCTCGTTATGTCTCATGAAATGTTTCGCGGCATCCCTATTTCTCAGTGAAACTTGATCGAGGTCTTGCTTGAGGAGCTTTTCTTATGATGTCGCGTTTGCTTTTCCAAATACTTAATCTGACCCTCGTGATCCTGATTTTAACCCTTGTGACCCTTAACACATGCTCTGCACCTCAACTACATCAAAGATTCTTTTCACTTTTCATTCTACCTATTTATTCCTGCAACTGTCCGAAATATGGCCCACAACTACGACCAACATCTATACCATAACGATCGAGAACTTGATCTTCATAATGCACTAGCCCCTCAACAACGCCAGCAACTCGAAAAAAAAAAAAAAATCGAGTCAGATTGCCAGGCAAAGATAAATCTGGTTGTTGGCGGATATCTGAAAAAGCCTTGAGAAGAAAAGAAAAGCACTTGGAGACAGAAAAGCTGCGAGTTGTCAATTCTATAGATCTCTTAACGGGGCGGGGTGGGAGGGGGAGGGGTAAGCCCTTGGATTTTTCGGAGAATAGGGTTGAGCGGAAAACGAATACTGTGTGAGTTTCGTGGGGGCAGTGGAGGGAGGGGGGGTATAGATTGCAGATAACCACAAACGAAAGGTAGGAGGGAACTTTAGCCAGCAAGAAAAGCCACGATAAATCTATCGACGGGGAGACACTCCTACAGACCGCGACAAAGAGGGATCTCTATCTCGAAAAAATCTATTGTGAAAATGCCAAATAGAATGAGTGAGATTGTTTCGCTCTTCAAGGTACGTAAGTGAGCCCTGTCTCCAATGGGCCAGTGCAAAGCTCACATCTTAATTTTATCGAGAGACCGATACATCTGCCAGCTGCCCAATCAGTCGCTATCATGTCGGCTGATTTTTCAGATAACACATACAGCCCAGGGGATTAATGAACATTCGGGGCGGGTTGAATGCAATTAATGCGCATTCTTTAGCCGATGGTCGAGGTTCCGGGGATAGATTG
>NW_021680352.1:405322-406055 GCF_001412515.2 Diachasma alloeum
GGGGGGGGGGGGGGGGGGGGATCAATCAATGGGAGCGCAGGAGAGGGCACTCGAGTGAATGGGATGTGAGAAAATGCTGTCGCGTGAGGATGAGTGGGAATTACATTCAGATATTTCATATCGGGCTCTTGAGGAGAAATATTCGAGTGGTGAGTTGGCATTTTTGGGAAATGGAAATCATTTTGGGGAGAAGGGGGGGAGGGGGGTTCGATCACTCAGGACCTAGTGCACTGAGACAAAAGTTGGAGAAAAATTACCGAACAAGTCAAGGAATCGCGGAGCGAGCTCGATTTTCAGTACTCTTTCACCCTATATCGAACAAAAAAAATTTGCACAGTTAAAAATTTTTGTCTGAAATTTTTCGTATACATTTTGGAAATTTTTACCGAATTTAATATGTCATTTTAAGACATTCTAAATTTCACTCATCACGCAATTAACCGATAAACCCCGTCTTCGCGTCCAGTCTCCTCAATTAAAACATCTTGAAGCCGCACTGCAAAAAACACTTTCTTTTTTATTTGCCCTGTAGTCCCTACACCGAGCATCATAATCTAGCGATGATGTCTGACAGCTTGGCATAGCATAAAAAAAAATTCACCATTTTTCAGTCATCAAAAGCCGCCGTTTCCCATTCTCCCGAATGATCCTCCACCTGTCGGGAAATTTTTCAACCAACGCAACTTGCAAAAAGCTATTACACCCATTCCGGAATCACCCCTCCCCCTCCCAC
>NW_021680352.1:406076-406271 GCF_001412515.2 Diachasma alloeum
CCCCCTCCACCCCCCCTCATTGCTTTATGCCACATCCCCAAGCGACATACGCAACGATCCAAGGGGAGGCTAGCCCGCTAGCCTGTTATTTGTTTTATGGTCTACGATCTTATACGATGTGAACACTTGCGGAACTCGTTTTCCTCCTGCGCTAATATACCAAACTTTTGCGCGAAACTACCCCCCCCCCCCCCC
>NW_021680352.1:406518-406739 GCF_001412515.2 Diachasma alloeum
GCCCCGCCCATCTCGCCAGCTATTGTTGGGTTTATTTGTATCACGAGTTTAACGTTCGCTGTAAATATTTATTGCATTGTGAGGGATATTGGATTAAAATCTATCGAGAATGAATTTCGCATGATTCAATTTTGGTAAAAGTCATGGCGGATTGACGAGATAAATCGTGATATGCGGAAACTATTTGGCGGAGGGGGGCGGGGGGGCGAGAGGGGGGGGGG
>NW_021680352.1:406770-407139 GCF_001412515.2 Diachasma alloeum
GGAGGGGGGCGGGGGGGCGAGAGGGGGCGGGCGGGCTATTGTTTTTGATCGTGAATATTCGAGTGGACATATAGGTGGCAAGTAGAATGGATATTTGGAGGATATGGGGAAAGCAGTATTTCAGATATGTGCGAGGTTTAATGGTTAGTGCATTGTGGTTTGGTGATGTAGTGATTCTAGGCCACTGGACCCTGATAGTTCTGTGAATGGTAATGTGTGGTTTGAATAATAATACTTGCCTAATGCAAATGTCGTTATTGAATTTAATGAATTAGGTGGAGAGTATTGGCGGCGGAATAATTGAGTGATGCGGGAGTCGATATCTTGGGAATTGACGGGTCGCGATGGAAATTCAGGGGGGGGGGGGGG
>NW_021680352.1:407151-410801 GCF_001412515.2 Diachasma alloeum
GGGGGGGGGGAGGTAAAACAGTTTGAGGATATCCGAGTAGTTTGGCCATTTTTTCTCCGGTGAAATGATTTTCAACTCTTGTGGGCAAATATCAGGGGTTTCTGTTGAGCTCCTTTGACCCTGAATCTCTGGATATTTTACGATGATTTTGGTATTTACTAGGGCGGTACGCCCCCTCCTCGCTTCGTTCGTCAACCCCCACTTGATCCCCGTGATCCTTATTCTGACCCTTGCGAACCTTAATCTGACCCTTGTGACAATTAACAACCCTTGACCATTGTAATCCTGAATCCAACCCATGTGACCTGATTTGGATCCTTGATCTAACCCTCATTATAACCCTCATGAGCGTTATTCTGATTCTCACGACCCTCATTATAGCCCTCGTGACCCTTATTTTGACCCTTAATTTTGCCGTCTTAATTATGAGTACCAAATGTTCATCATCAGAAGTCGATTTTGATTTTCATAATATATATGGAGACACTCAATGAAACCCTTGCAACCCTTATTCCCCCCCTTGTGACCCTTGTTCTGACCCTCATGGCCCTTGTGATTTTTACTCTGACCCTCGCGGCCCTTATTCCAACCCTCACGACCCTTATTTTGACCCTTGTATTCGAGTACAAAATTTTCAGTTCGTCAATCGCGCATCAATCCAGAATCACGATATCTTCACTCATCCTTCAACTGCACCCATAAACGTCGAAATGAATTCTCCATAAAAAAAATATCATCGGATACCACGGCTCATCAGCATGATACACGACTCGTAGCATAACAAACCCAGTGCAGGGGAGGGGAGGGGAATTGGGAATGGGATGCTGTACTGCTTTTAGAATTGGACGCTTGAAATGGGAAATAGCCAAGATCGTGTTATGCATACTGACTACATTCGGAAGCACATTCTGATGCATAGCGTGCACGAAAAATTGATTTATCGGTTAAAATAATGCCAAATCCTTTACGATGAATATATACCTTTGGAAAATTGTTTAGGTTCCTGCTGTACCGCTTGTCCCATCCCGCCATTAGTCATGCCCGCCGCGAAAATTCGTACCTCCTCACGTCTTCTTTCTGATATTTTCGTCTAACATCGTTGAACTGTTTATTTTTCAGATAGTAAACACTTATCTCATGCATAATTCCCCGAGTGGAGATGAGAAAATGAAGGTTTATATAATATATTAAACTATTCATTCAATCGGATAACGGATAACTCATAATTTACGATGAGAAAAATTCCAATAGTGAATTCAACTGCATGGGAATTGTCAAAACCCATTGAAAAAGGGTTGTAAGAGTCAAAAAATGTACAAGGGTAAAAACTGAGGGTCAAGCGGGTTGAGTGTGGGAGGGAGGAATGAGGGTCAGTTGCAAGGGTAAAACAAGGTTAACAAGGGTCAGGCCTGAGGCTCCAAAATACGAGTCAAAACGAAAGGTCACGAGGTTTGGGTGTGAGGGTCATTATTAAGAGCAAAAATAAGATTCGAAAATGAAGGTCAGAAACAAGGGTCGAATCTAAGATCACAAGGGTCAGCCCTGAGGGCCCAAAATGAGAGTCGAAACGAACGGTCCCGAGGGTTGGGTGTGACGGTGTCATTATGAAGAGTACAAATAAGGTTCAAATAAGGGTCACAAGTATCCAGCATACCAAAAGAATACAGCAAATACAAAATTTCTATCATTTTAAGCTCCTCCCCAGCTCCAATCTCGTCCTGAAATCCGAAATCCCCAATCAATCGCAACAATTCAACTCCCCCCCCCCTCTTCCCCCGACAGCACAGAAGAGCTGTTATATTTCATCGTCCGTCTCAAGTTTACCACGCATTGTATTTTCTCCTCCCCTCTCGTTATCTCCCACGACTCCATTATTCCACCATTTCCAGTGGGGTACCCTCCATTCACCCAGAGTCGATTAATTTCGTCAATTCATCCACGCACAAGCATACAAATGCATCATCAATCACGTGAAAGAAAAGATTGCCATGAGAAAATGAGTTTTTTCCCGCTCAATGAAATACTAATTAATGACTAAAAATGTTGGAAAAGAGTAGCTCTCGCACGAATTATTATTGTATTTTTCTCTTTCTCTTCTCTCACGTAAATCCAAGGGTCTACTTGGACAAGGCTGGCTAGGTAACAGCTAATTTGGATTCATCAGGGGAAAATGCTTGAGATGTACCTCCGTAAGTCTCATTTCTTCAAGAGGTTCCACTTCAACTCGCTTGATGTTATATTAGCGATGAAATAAGGTTAAATTATCCCCTTAATGAAATTTTCCATCCAAAGGAAATATGGAGTTCGCCAGATCGAGCTTTGTGAATGATCAGTGGATCTGAGAATGATGGCTAATTAAGCTGAATTGAAAATAGAAATATATTGGGGAATATCAGTTTTTACGGGATTCGAAGAGGGTGTCTTCTGGGTCAGTCATTCACGGGGATCGATAAGGGAAAATTCAAGGGAAGAGTGCGTTCTGTGTCAGCGAATCGCGCATTTCTCCGGGTATTGAAGCGTCTGGTGTATGAAAAAGTTTTTAAAAAATGTTCTTGGAGAAAAAAATTACTCCAGATCGATATTCCTGATATTGGAGGGTCAGAAGGGTTAGATTATTTCATATGAAATTCATTCGCAAGAATCAGGGGTCTTCTGAGGATTAAAAAAGTTGTGTTGAGGAATTGAATTCATATTTATGATCAGTTCAAGTAGTTCAGTGACGCCTCTGTCAGAGCGCGCTAGCGATCCGCGTATTTGACCGACTATTGAAGATTCTAGTGTTTGGAAAATTTGAAAAAAAAAATGTAAAGGAAAAAAATTGCTGAAGATCAATATTCTGAACTCTTAAGAGCCAGAACAATCAGAATTTTTATATTCGCCCCCTTGGCGAGTCCAAAGGTATTAATAAATGGGATTATATTAATGGATGGAATTTTAAAAAATCCTGAACAACTAATTAAATACGTTAAACCCTGAAATCAGCGCCCGAAAATTTTCATCCTCATCCCAATATTCATATTTACCAGTGATACAGCTAAAAGAACACTTAAAAAAATGGATGACGCCTAGGCTATTCCACTAAAAATTTTAATCAAGAATTTTATGGCCCACCATATCCGCACCATCCCTGGAACATTTTTTTCATCGTAAAGATGGTATATTGAATATTTTACGAGAATCTTCCAGTCGATTAGAATATTCCCGATGCCGAGGAAAATTCATCAATTCTTTTGCACTTCGATATGTTCAGTTTCAGGGAAATTCATAAATTATTCATGACCATTCGAGACGTAAAATTTCCGTCAACAGGATGAAATTATCTCAACAGTAATTCTTGATAATAAAACCACAACGTATAACCCCCCCCCCCCCCTCCTCCTCCTCCCTCCTTCCTCCCATGAAAGCCACGAGAAACTTCCGGTAACTTTGATGTTTCAACAAATATCCAAGGAGTTACACTTATCGTACACGTCAGAGAGAATGCCATTACCGCTCTAATTCATCCCGCGGGAGCAATATACAGTTTGATAGGTCTCAGCTACCACTTGCAGATACATCTTTCAGTACGTTTCTCTCATATCCCCAGGTCCCCCTCCCCTCCCCCGCTACCAATCATGAGACTGAAGAGAGGGAGAGAGAGAGAGAGAGAG
>NW_021680352.1:410832-419862 GCF_001412515.2 Diachasma alloeum
GAGAGAGAGAGAGAGAGAGAGAGAGAGAGAGAGAGAGAGAGAGAGCTGGCAGATTGAGAGAACAAAACCGAGGACTGGAGATGCGCGCGGGTTTTTGTCAGCAAGCAATCTGCATAGATTTACATCCGTTTAGGCGCTTAGTTAAACGTGTTATCAAAATTGTTCTCGCATAATACTCCTGAGTGCTACTACGGCGTAATGGAAGGACACAAAGTTCTGTAACTGTATGGTTAAACTCAAAGGATATAGTTGAGTCATTAAATAAATGATGATTTTGAAATTTTGCGGGGGTTTGAGGAGATCGTTGGGGTTTAGGAATAAATTTGTGGCTTTTAATGGGTCGTAAAGGTCAAGTAAAGTGGACCGAGGGGCATGATTTCCAACCGTGAAGTCGTTTTTTGAAGTCCGTGACCGTCCTCCAAATTTTATGACCCTCGTGACCTTTATTTCGACCCTCATGATCCTTGTGACCTTTAATCTGACCCTTGCGGCCCTCTTGACCCGTACTCGGACCCTCATTATAAGCCTCGTTATAATGAGGGTCGGAGACCCTTTTCTTAATCCTTGTGACCTTAGTTCCCATATGATCCCCATAAGCCCTCCTTGACCCTTTTTTTGATTCCCATGACCCTTATTCAGGCCCATATTCTAACCCTTGTGGTCCTTAATCTGACCCTCGTAACCCTTATTCTGGCTCTTATTATAATCCTCGTGACCCTTTTTTTTATCCTAGTAACCCTTAGCATCTGACCCTTAATTTTGGAGTCTTATTTTTGAGTAGCAAATTTCATAATCAGTAGATTTGGATTTTTATAATATAGAGAAACATTTATAAATGGTCACAAGGGTAAAATTATTCATCAAACATTTAAGAAGGATCGCAAGGATCAGGATTTCATTCAGAATGTCATAAGGGTCAGGTTCTATCAGCCATTCAATAACATCCCAAGAGTCACGAAGGTCAAATTATATATCAGATATTTATGAAAATCCCAAGGGTCACAGTTTTTCGTATTCGACATTCATAAGGGCCAGGAGCCCATGAGGGTCATATTTTTTCCCCATAAACCATCCCGGAATTTCCTCTTCCCCCGATATTGATTGACGGCATCTCCCCACACACAATGTGTCTCCCCAAGAACACATTCTGTCCCAGATCTAGCGAAATAAGGAGCACGTAAATTGTTCAGCAAGTTGAAAACCTGACATGAAGGGTAGTAAGGAAGGGGGGAAAAAAAGCGAAAGATCCTAGGAAGGATAGGCAATGTGAAATACCGTTTCATTTTACATTTTCATATAAACTACTGGCAGGATCTTTTACATGCAAATATCACGTTTTCGTAACTCGTCTGCAATGCATCGTACCGAGGTCCAACCAATCCCCGCGGGAATTGGTGAGCGAAAAATATTCAAAACGAGAATTCCATCTTTTCTTGAGTATTAAATAATTCTTACAGAAGATCAGTTCGTTTAGTTCAGTGACGCCGCCGCCAGCAGGCGTCACCCAAGAACAATTCAATGAGATCGTGTATCCAAGTCTCAGGGAAAGACAGAAATCTTTTATTTATACATTTTTTAATGAATAAAAAAATTGATAAATAAATTCCATCGTTCCCTGCATAATTTTCAAAATAGATCAGTTGCTCTAGCTCAGTGACGCCTCCACTAGAGGGCGCCACCGAAAAACAATTCTAAGAGATCATGTGCTCATGAAAGTTGAAACTAAACGCACTGACACGTAGCAATTCAGGGGCAACCAATTAAACAGGGCCCAGCAACTTCCGGATTACTAATAATGCGGACATTCGTGATTTGGAGGGGAATGAGGCACCCAAAGCTCGCAACTGGAGAGCACCCACTGGTTGGGATAGTGCGGTTGGTGGCATTATGGGTTTTAGAGGGTTTTTAGGAGGTTTAGGTAAGCTTCGAGAAAGGCCTTGGGAGTATAGCAATAGAGATGGCATGGGATTTTGGTCGAGGGGTTGGACCAAACTTGCACTGTTCACGGCGATTAATTCATTGCCCGGTTACCACAAACCACCACGCCCTTCTTCCCCACTGCCACTCCGATAGTTCACGCTTTTAGGCTTTGCTTTGTGTCGTACTTTCTGAATAACTGGGCTTTTCCATCGTGCATGCATATCATGGAGTACTAAATAGACGTTCTGTCATTATAATTGATGTCCAAATGAGAGTCATTCAAAATTAAATTCAGTAGCGAAGCGACAAAATGCTTGAAGTCAAATGCGCTTTTGAGTTTTCGAGAGATATCTCCGCATCTAAGGGGGATGCCGAAATTTTCGTAATGACCTTTTTTATGGGGCGAATTAAAAGCTACAAAAAAGGTCGTGACAAAAATTTTTCTATCTCCCTTAGATTTCGAGATATTCAGATATTCCATTTGGAAGAATTCAGCTACTTCAGTGACGCCTTCGTCAGAGGGCGCCACCCAATTATTTAAAGATATGTGCTCAAGAGACAAGCAAGTATAGAATCTTTGTATTCATTAATTCTTTTAATAATTGAATCAATAAATTTTATTTATGTCTTCATTTAAAAATAAATAAAGAAATACATAAATGGAAGAATTCGATATTTCTCTTATTCAAAAGACAAAAATTTCGCTAACCGAATAAACAAGTGTCATAAAATTGTTGAACAATTGGAAAAATAAATTCCCATGTGTCTTACTCTCGAATAATGCGGAAACATCGTTTTACGGACGGATTACAGACAAAAGTGGAGATCATGTTCATTAAAACTCTCATATAACGATGTTCATCCCCTTCATGCATCAGTAATGAGACGGATTGCGTTAAATCGAACAATGGGAACACGATGAAACGCGAAGCATCATGGATTTCTTGCCACCAGAGCAATATTCTATATACTGGTAAACTAAATTCGAAAATATGACCATTACTCTCAGAATTCCCGCGGAATTAGTGTGTTTGTCGACTAGAATCGATAGTCCAGTCCCACTAGCGAAAAACCAGATAGACCAAGTGGTGGTGGAAAAAAAATTGCTGCGACGCAATCTGCAGTGATTGCTCGCCCATCAACGTTAAAACCCAACGTATTTACGAGGTCCATTGGACTAGTTCCGAATACTACCATAAGGGCGTGAACATGCCTCGATCAATCGCCAGTAATGTTGCAGTCGTCCGTAAAGTATTTCCACGAGTTTTTTTTTGTAATCTATTTTTACATCAGGAGCAGATGTGGAGTAGTCAATGGACTACAAACTATTTATATTAAAGTTCCATGAAAACGGTATTAAATTGCTTCGCTTCAACAACCCCACGAATTAAGTTTTTTTTTCTCGTCGGGGGGGCAGCGTAAGAAAAATTTCTACTGGAAAATTTTTTTCTCGTGGCTGTTTCCCATTGGAATTGAGACAACGTGGGTGAAGAACTTTTGTTTGTGAACGGAGAAAAGTTGAGTTCCGAGAAATTTTAGATTGTTGGGGAAAAAATAAAAATTGAAATTGAAATGAATTAATCACAAGGGTCTTAAAAGATACTTCGATATCCTTAAGACGTCTTGAAGCCACTAGTTTCTACGGTTGCGATGAAAAATAATTTTCGCGAATCACTGGAGTGTGAAAACAGTCCAGCTGGATTGAAGTATCGCTTTATCCGAATGAGAAAGAAGTTAATTCGCAGGAACGTTAACTGCAAGCCCATATAACACTCCAACGTAGCTTCAAGCGTGATACTATTTTTCAAATGGTAGTCGTGTGATTGATTGATATACGCTACTCAAGATATGAAGTGAACGTAATTCAAGAGGTAGAGAGGGAGGCACTGTCACTCGCTTGATTGCCACTCATAATTTTCAAGTTCAATATTTTCCGCTCTTCTCATTGCTCCGACTGTTCTCTTGGTTTTTCGCCATTCAATTCTCTGGTTTATGTCTGGTGTAAGGACATACCCCATCATTCTGACTGGATGAAGGAGCAGCAATGAATTATTTTTGCTGAATGGCGAAAAACCTCAATTTATAGGAGATCTTGTCGTTTTCCTATTTTCAAGTCCCCTCCAAGTCCCTAGAGAAATTCAGAACTAAATGGGGACTTCCGGGATCTCATTTTTTTGTCTCGAGAGAAAAGGGGGTAATCCGGGGTCCGAATAAGTCCCAATTTTCCTGCGAAACATAAAACTCATTTGGGAATACGGAGTCGACTTTCGGTAAAATTTTCACCCACGGCAAAGGGGCAAAAAAATGGGATCCCACAAGTCCAATTTTAGTTCTGAATTTCTCTAGGGACTTGGAGGGGACTTGAAAATGTCAGAACAAGATCTCCTACAAATCTCGAGAGAAATTCGAGACTAATTCAATTATTTCTATATCCCTGAAAAATCTCCATTGTTTCTCGATCAAGTATTTTTCAACTTCCCAGAAAAACTCGAGATCTGAATGTAGAATAAATCGAATTCAACAAAGAAATCAATAAATTCAAACAGTCTCCCACGGAAGTCTTTCTTTTGTTTCGTTTACATCTGAAGTTGCTCCTCATGTCAAATAATTTGGGGATTTTGTGCCATTGGGAACTTTAGCCCTCACCCATTAATTAATCTATTCATCTAAAAATAAATAAATAGCCGAATAAATGAATTCCATGTTTCATTGATTAAAAAAATGGAATTGTCCAATAAACGGAAAAGATCAGCTAGTTCAGTGACGCTCCCGCCAGATGGCGCCGCCCAAAAACAAGGCAAGTCTCAATTTGGCCCGACTGAAGGTCAACATCATCCTCAGTTAACCCCCCCCCCGAATCCCCCTCTCCCCTCAAAATAAAACTCCCAAAAAAGGAGAATTGGAAACCAGAGAATAACAATAACCCAGTGAGATCAAGACCCTCAAACTTTCCGGCAAACCTGGCGTCTCTCGGACGCTTCTTATTTTCTCCACAAGAAAGAGATCGCAAGGGGTAACGAAAAAAAAAGAGGTGAAGCCTCAAAAACTTGTGCACATAGAGAAGTTTCGCAAAGCCAGCGCCGCACAACCCGATGATATCTTTCCAACTTTCGTTTCCCCCAGAAACTGGTGGCAAGCGGATACAGCTTCCTTTCGTTGGTGGGAGGGCTGCACGGATAAGCGCGCCCCATCCGCGGCATTTTTCCACGGGAAAGGAAGTGAAAAAAAAAAAAATAAAGAGAGAAAAGTTGACGGATACTCACTCTACCGTCACTGTCTCATGTAATATCACGAGAGATCGAAGGAGAAAAAAAAATTTATTGGATTCAACGTGAGGGATAAATTCTCATCGAATTCCTACACATCTAGTTCCACCGAAGCATTCTGACTCAGCGATTTGGGAATGATCCTCCCCTAATGAAATTGATTACGCATGCAATAACTCAACAACTACCCCCTGGCAGAGTGAATTCAACGGAATTATGGGGGAACACTTCGAGGACGTAATGTTAATGCCTTCATGCATGAAATACTCAAAACAATTTTGGCGGTGGAAAATAGCTTAGTGAGGGCTCATAAGGAAACCAATGGTATGCTATCCCCACCCAGACCCTCACGAAACAGAACGTGGAAAAGTGGAATCACTACTCCATGAGGGGATTAGAGCTTAGCATCGTTACCAGGAGAGGAATCAGTTCTGCTATTGCAACTGGGAATCACCCAATTTTACTCGTGTCTACGTGGCACATCCCACTGAATCCATCCCCGGGGGTTTGTTCCCTCGAATATTGACAATCAATGGCAATTTTGAAAAATAACTTTTTGGAAAATTCGTTATTGATATTTGATAATTTGAGGAGATGGCAAAGTAAACGGTAGATTTTGTTCCCCGTACGATCCCCATATGACCCTCATGGCCCTTATTCCGACTCTTGTGATCCGCCCTCTGACCCTCATTATACGACTCATGACCCTTAATAAATTTCGAGTACCAAGTCTTCATCACCAGAAGTCGATTTGCATTTTTATAATATAGAATGATATTTGTAAATTTTCAATCAATTGAAAATTCATCATAATTTCATTTTATAGAAAGAAATCAGGAAAATTCAGGTAAATATATTCTTAAATTTTTTGGAATTAAAAATTGTGAGCAATTTTATTTCACGAATGGAGAAAAATAAGGTGACCCACAGAATTTTTTATCAATCGTCAACAATTTTGTCCGTGAAAATTTACAATTAGATGAAACAATCAAAGAAAACTAAATTTCACTTCAATTATGGCATGAAAATTTCTAGAAATCAAGAAATTCCTTCTCTCCATTCTGTCGCAAGTCCTCTCGATAAGAAATTATTTGCATCTGCTGGATGGAATTTTCCCTAGATACTTCCCCCTCCCCCCCCCGAATTCCCGTCGTTTATTTCTTCACCAGAAGAATTACCCCAATTACGGGAAAATGGAAATAGTTGAGTTGCCTGATGAATTCGTAGATGGCGAAACCCATTGATGGAGAGATTGAAAGGCATTTCCATTATCAGAGAATTCATTACGAACTAGCATTTCAAGTATTCAATTTTAACTCAACGCACAACTAGAATTTCACGATTTATCGTCATATTGGGCGCGAGAGAGAGAGAAAGAGATAGCGAGAGGCAGACATTTGGCTCTTTTTTCTCCTATCCAATTTTGTAAAATCCAATACCATCGGTTCATGCAGCTGGTGCATATGTGAATTGGGTGACCGTGTTAATACTGCTCGATGAAAGTACCCATCTCTACAGCATTGGTGGAATTTATTCTTTCAATCGATTTGCGGTCAGTGAAATTCATCACATACGTGAGAAAAAATTGTAATTACAAATTTAATCAGCATGCTGTTTTTTAAATGATATTGATTGTCAGTACTTGAGGGGATGAGAGTTTGGGAATGAATGAACTCCGAGGGAGTTTTTTTTATTTTTCAAAAAGTTTTTGTTGAAATTTTGAGGAATTTTGTGAGTGGAAATAATAAATTTCAATGAAAAGTCGATGGAAAGTGTAAATTTTTGTTGAATTATTCCATAAAAATTTGTTTAATTGAGGAAAATTCAGTGTCCTAAAGGAGGCGTGAGGTTCATGAGGGTCAGACTTGGGGTTCAATGAAGAGTCAAAATTCAATACTTCAAATTTTATACTCCATAATAAACTCTGATAATTCCATTCAAACTTCCATTTTCCCATTTAATCCATTCATCTCATCAATAAATTTTCCAATCTCCGAATTAATCGGTCAACTCGATTATTTCCAATTCCCCTAATAAACGTAATTACGCCGATGACAAAAAGCACTTAAAATTACTGTAATGGCCTCTTTTAATGACATTTTCGAACTAAAATGAACAGAATTGTCTTAATTCAAGACATTGTTACCCGTGCATGAGTAATAATTGAGTGATTCCCGATAGCAATGAGAAACTAATGATAAAAAAGATAATTCATGTTAATAAACTCGAACATCTTGCTCACAAAGTCGTAATTTTCATGCAAGACCAATCACGCAACTCCCCCTCAATCTCTTATTACTTTAGCCTCTCGGCAATAGAATTGCCATACCCTCTCCATCCACCAGAATAAGTGATTTTATTTAAAATTCCAGCAGTGTTCAACCTAATTAGTTTAACTCCACTCTAACAATTTATTAAGAAGGGAAAGCACCAGAATGAGACATATCTCTTTGCACAAGCTAGTCGTATCTTCCTCCCACTACTCGTCTAGTACGTGCTTGGAGAATTTACTTTCGTCAAGGGTTCTCTCGGTATTTTTCACCCGAAATTATCTGTGAGATTTTTTCTCCCCCTCTCCGAAGAGTTGGGAAAACTTTCGAGGGTAGTTTTCACCAAGTTTCTCGTTTCAGAAAATTTTTGAGGCTCGTCTAAACACGGTAATTTTGATGAAGGGTACTTCGGTTATTAATTCAGTTGAGAGCATGTGAAATTATCTGAGAAGATGAAAATTAACTTGTAAAATTCAGGGAAAAATATGAAAATTCCTAACTGATGGTAGATTATACTAAGATAATTCAGGATCAAGATAATTCAGGTAAATATATCCTGATGAAGTCGACAATTCCATTCTTTTCAGCATTATCCACTGATTGCAGAATCGCAACTGACCTGGACATTTTCACGAGATTACTTTCCCCAATTGCCTTCAAAGTGACGGTTAAAACGACATAAAAGAACACAGAATCAGCCCCCGCGTTTGTATTTAATATCACCTGATTATAAACTATTTAAATTGGGTCATTGTGAGCTGTCTCAAGACCAGCCCCTTTCATCTGTGATATATTATTCTACTCATGAAGCTGTCGTACCTCGTGACTCATTTATCATGCCTCTTTGTGCTGAAAAGTTCATTTGTGTTCTTTTTCTTCTTTCACTTTTTTTCATTTTGTTTCAAGGAAAAATTGCCACTGCTGCTCCAACGAGGGTGAGGAAATAAATTGTGAAGATCAACTCACGAGTTTTATATGATTACCTGGTGGATTATTGTCATATGATTTATGGAAGTGGGAAAATTGGGGCGAAGAAGTCACTTTTGGGGGTCTTTCATTTAATTGAGATTTTACAGACGTCATTTTTTCCCACTTTTAATTTGAAAAATGATTCAATTTTTGAATATTTCAATTTTTTGAGGCAATTTTTATTTTTACAGAAAAAATTTTTTTATGAAATTCTACAGCAGAGGGAGAATAATTGCCACATTCACGTGAAATTTTCAATTAATTGGCAATATTTTGCTTATTGGATCTTTATTTTTTAATTTTTTCCCCATATTTTTAAAATCTAAGAATATATTCAGCCAAACCTTCTGGATTCCTACAAATTTTCAAGGAATAATTCGCAGTTCCCACAGATATTGTCATGCCAAAATCATGAAATTTTCAGTATAAAAATTCCTTTTTTCTCAATCATTAAATAAAATCCCTCTAAATTTTCAGTCCCACGGTATTTTCACCCAGAGAAGAATCATTCTCCAACGAACCACAATAATTCTCCCTCCCATATCAACTCCATTAACCCCCGGACAGCTCAGAATACCCAAGGATTCACACCCTCCCCCCCCTCC
>NW_021680352.1:419924-420234 GCF_001412515.2 Diachasma alloeum
CCTCCTCCCCCATCAACCCTTTTCCCGTGGTCGTCCCACTTCGAGAGGAAATCCGCTCCGAAAAACTAACTGCAGACCTAAATGTAAAATGAAGGCCACTCCGTCAAGACCCAAAATGCGCGCTTCCCTAACACCCTCACCCCGCCCCCTCCCCCTCCCCCTTCACCGACTTCCGGAAACTGAAAATTTGTACAATGTGGCCGGAAGGTTAAAATTACTTGAGCAGTTTACAGTGGCTCGGCGTCAGTAAACGGACGAGGTAAAACTCGAAAAAGTAACGGTGAAATAAAGCAGTTGAAGAGTAGAAAGA
>NW_021680352.1:420287-420607 GCF_001412515.2 Diachasma alloeum
GGGGGGGGGGTGAGAGGGTGGAGAGGAGGGGGTGAACTAGGGGTTGAAAAATAAGAAGAGTAACAAAGTGTTAAAGTTTTAATCCACGACGAAGGAAAAGAGGCAAAGTGTAAAACTTTTGAGGAAGAAGAAAGGGCGAGAGAAAACTCGAAAAAAATAGAACAGGGAGGAAAACAGGAGCCAAGGACTGAGGGGTGGTGAGGGGGGGCTGAGGGGGGAGGGAGGAAGAGGGTCTGGGAAATAGGAAAGGTAGGGGGACAAGAGAAAAGTCTTTGTAATCGTAGTTTTCTACTTTTTCCGGGGATGCGGGGTGTGAGGGG
>NW_021680352.1:420715-431815 GCF_001412515.2 Diachasma alloeum
CCCCACCGCCCAACCAACTCGGTGAACTGGGTAGATAGGCTGATGCAAGCAACCCCCTAGATTCTAGAGCTGGGATTTAACGAAATTTATTACACGAATTCTCGGTAAAGGATTAACCAACATTCCTTCGTTTCTAGTCACGTTGGGCTGCATGTTATCAGTCGACTCTTACTGCTGATAAGAAATGGTTTGCTTTGGATGCATGGGTGGAAACGATTGCAAGGTATGGGGAGGAATTTTCTTGGTGGAATACTTCCTGTTTAAATTTTCGGGAGGGTTTTTGTTCGGGGGGGGGGGGGGTTCAGTTTATTGGGGGAATTGGGAATAGAAGTTGTTGGATTAATTTGGAGATTGGAAAATTCATTGATGATGAGGTTGAATGGATTGAATGGGAAAATGGAATTATTGGGGAGTTTATTATGGAGTACTGGGGGGCTCTGCCCCCTTGAAACCCCTTGTGATCCTTATTGACCCTTGTCATCCTTACTGACTCTCATGACCATTATTCTGGCCCTCATAAAACTCATTTTTACCCTTGTGATCCTTATTCTGACCCTTGCGATCCTTAATTTTGGAGCTTAATTTCGAGTACCAAATTTTCATCACCAGAGGTTGATTTGGGGTTCATAATATGGAGAGATAACATTTGAAGTATTGAATTTCTCCACCCAAAACTAAAAAAGGTAATAACCTGTTTTCACTGAGTCCAACTGCAATCAAAGACCTAGTGAATATTCAAATGTTAGACCTTGGATAAAGCTCAACAGAGATAGGAAAGTGAAAACAAAAGCAGTTACTGTAATTTTCAGTGCTTTTCAAAGTCTGTATAACTTGGCCAAGCTAACCAGAGGTACCCTCACCGAGAAAGACAGGAAATTACGTTCACGGATGTCCTTTCATTTAACTTCAGAAAGTCGACCTTCGTGTCCCTTTTCATATTTCGTAGGTAGACGGGGAAAAAAAGGGGGTTTGGGGGGGAGGGAGGGGTCTAGCCTTTGTTCAAGGTATAAACGGTTCAACTAGGGGTTTTGTGGAAGTACTCGCGAGGAAATGGAATTTGCTTCGGAGAAAATTCAATTTTTCGTACCGAATGAAAAATTATTTTCCAGAGTTTTTTTCACGGAAAAATAACAACTTCTTCAGGGGGGGTAGTAGGGGAGGGGAATAGCGCAGTGGATGAATATCGGTTTCGATCAGCGAAGGAATGTCGTTTTTCACTTACCTTGGATTTCCGCGGAGTGCAGCGTGATGGAGAGCGTTGAAACCGGTGTTATTAGTCCGGGTTATATCAGCAGCATAATCCAATAACAGTGCCAACATATCATCTCGCTTCTTGGAGGTGGCGTCGTGCAGGGGAGTGTCTCCTTCGGCGTCCTGAAATGAGCATTAATATGAAAAAATTAGGATGGTTTATTTCACAAAAGAAAATTTTTGATTAAATAAATTTTTTTTTACTCATGAATAATTCATTTTTTTTGCTTGCGAAGTTTACAATTTTTTGGGTTGGGGTAACTAAATATGCGATTCATGAATTTTTTAATGAATATAGAGTTTAATAAGACACCAATTAAAATTCAATTTTTCATACAGATTCGAAAAAATTAACGCTTATCCAAAAATCGATTTTTCAACGATCACTCAAAAAATTGTCATCAAAATGGAATTAGCCGTGGCTGAAAAAATTGATAACAATAGCCTCTTGATTCTATCAGAATATGATGAAATAAGAATTTAAAAAAAGAGAACCCATTCGGAAGCAAATTGTTAATTCATTAGCAACAATAACTACTCTCTACACTCATTTATTTAAAAAATGCAACTGTCCACTTGTTTCAATATCAATCATTTTCCCTTTAGCCTTAAAAAAATCTCCTCGAATGACATCGAATAATTTGAATTTAAATATCGCTGAAGTTCGCAAGTAGTTACCCCCGACGTACATCATTCCAAGTTTCCGGTGCATGAACTTCAGTAATTATGATTTTTGTAGACCCCCACCAATCATGAATTATTCCGTTTCAGATGTGGAGAGGAGCGTTTCAGAAATTATTCAACTGTCTCTGATGGCAGGGGGGGGGGGGGGGGAGAGAGGGCCCGGGGACCTCGGGGGATGGCAGTTACTTTGAGAAATACAAAAGCATGATTTATATTCGATCGTGCTCCTTATGCAATGAGCTTTTGCTAGGCTGAGCACGTACCGACGAAGAAATGAAAAGAGCACCCACTACGTGTTTTTCGTTCTCGTTCAGCTACCACAACAGTTGTCTCTTCTCTTCGGGGGGAAAAATATTCACAAGTTATTTATTACTGCTGATTTTCCCACCCCCTGAAAATATGAATATCATCAAGTGTTTGTGACTGAAACGTGCGATGATTTTTGGAATTATATATCAATATCGCGTTGTATTGCGTGTGAGGAGAGTTACGAGTTAATTTGTTGCAGTTTCCGGTTCTGTACGCATTATTCATCCCGAGGAAGTTTGCACCAGCTCCTATTACTTGGGTATGGCAGTGCGTGTGGAAAACTATTTCCATTCGTGTTTCCACTAGACTCGCCTGAGTCTGTTGTGCGATTACAACGAGAGGGAGAGGCCAACCTAGGGCCAACTAAACTTAACCTACGTGAGTTTTGTTGCTTCAGTCTGACTCTTAGGAGTTGTCCAACAAATATTGTTCAACAATGTCAGCGGAGTAAGGGGAGGGAGGGGTTTTGAGACGAGAGAGGGAAATGTGGAGTGGATGCATATTTGGCTGACGCTAGGGTGGGTTTAAGGGTCAAGTAAAAAGGGTCAAATTTTATGGGTTAAAATGAGGGTCATTTTGAGGGTCAATTGATGGATAAAAGCGAAGGTAAAATCATATGAATCATATTGAGGGTTAATTCATGGGTTAAACTGAGGATCAAGTATGAAATAGTCAAATCATGAGTCAAACTGAGGGTCAATTGATGGGTCAAACCGAGGGCCAAGTGATGGGTCAAATGGAGATAAAATGTATGGGCTCAACTGAGGGTCAAGTGATCCATGAAAGTCAAATCTAAAAAACCAAATAATAGATTCCTCACTGAAGATCAAACATAATTAGAAATCAGGCACAACATCGACGAATAAATAAAGCAAGACAATATCTCAAAATAATATAAATACCCTAAAATCGATAAATTCCAATGCATTAAACCCAAAAAAAATCGTCAACTTGTGTACAATGCACATCCTTAACTACCGATAGTGAAAATGGATTTGAAATATTGAGTGAATGGGCGTAACCAATGAATTTTCACGAGTCTGGCAAGCACCTAGTGGATTTAAATGTTCACGGTAGATTACGCAAATGGCGCGGTAATGCGTTGAATCGTTTCCACGTGAAGCCCATTGAATAACTAAATCTACCTTCTCGATAGGTAATCGCTTTTTACCGCCTACCCACCCCACCCTCCGATCCTTCCACAACTCCCATCCAACGTCACATAGGTACTTTCACCGTTCTTGTTATTATGGGGATTCCACTTCGAAATTCAAAATTCACAGCATCACCAAATCGATTTACACAGACCTATGTCCACTAATTCCGCGTAGTGTTGTAGCAAAAAGAACAACAAAGAAAACAACAGGGAGGTTTAAGGGCTTTAATTCACCTTGGGGAAGGTCAAAAGGGTCAAGCGTGAGGATTGAATTTCGTGGGTCAAATTGAAGGTCAAAAAGGTCAAACTGTGTCTGAAATTATGATTTGACCCTTGCACGCTCCTTGAATTCTCCAGTTTCACCTTCATGCCACGAAATGGCATCAGTCATCTCCTGAAACGATTTTCCCAAGGTTCAACCAACTGATACAACAGATAGCCCTCACACTAGACAACTCCAATATATTCAGCAGCATGAATAATCACGGCAGTCGCATAAAATATCCCGAAATATGATAAACTCAAGGTACATCTCTTTACGACCACCTAGCTGACTGCCACTGGTATATAAGATGAGGCTTGGGTTAGCAGCGTTAGAGAGTCTCACGTGCATTATAATTCCATAGATAGCGATAACCCTTCAGCTATTCGAGTGCCGTTCCCATGCAGCCAACCCCTCACCTCATCTGGCCGTGCCATTGCATCTTCAGCTATGTAGATATCCGACATACCTTCTGCACGTAGCACCGTCAGTGGCAGTGTTCGTCTTACAGCACTCAGGGGACTAAGTGCCCACCAGAGAACAGGGAGCCTCACGCAACGGTTTAATACAGATATTTCTACGTGCTAACACGAATGACATGATTCTGGGACGAGGGCTGTGAGCTTCTGAGATGGAACGGAGGAGTTTGATGTAGCTCGGTATGCAGAGGAGGCTGAATTGAAATTTCGTGGTGGGAAATATCAAGAAGAAATTGACCGGAGGAGTTCCAATCCTTCTAGGAATAATTCTGATGATCAGAACAAAAATGAAAATTCTGAGGGAAATGAAAATTCTCTGGGTTTTTCGTAGTTTTCATTTAAGAGCACCTCTAGGCATTGAATCAATTCAAAGAGAATTAGAATTTAATAATAATAGTTACGCGAGTTTTTTTGTTTTCGTAAATCAGTGAATTTAGTGTCAAAATTCAGTAAAATATAATATTTTTTCTTTCGACAAAAATTTCATTTTTGAGAAAGACATTAAATTTGGTTAATTTCCCTCAAGTAAATCTGTTCCAGTTCATCAAATATTCTCACGTAGAAGATAAATTTAAAACAAAATATATGTCTCAATTTTTCCAGAGCACCTATTGAATTTTTACCCCTGACATTAATTATAAAATAATAATTTTACGTGCATAAGGCTAAAAATGATCTACTGATAACCACAATCTATTCTCAATTTCCCTCTGAGAATAAAAATGGAAAAAAAAATTATTTTCTCCTGTGGATATTCCAATGACCGATAAACGTTTGACGTCACGGAACGAATGGCATTCCTGGGGACAAGTTGAGGGTTGGATATCGAGGATAGACCGATGAAATAAAAGGAGAAAAAAAAAAATAGTGAAATAAAGAGTACAAAAGAGGTGAATTGTGGAAAGGGGGTAGGGTAGCAGGGATACAGTGGGCGGGTTTCGTTTGGAATATGTATGTGTGCATGTGAGTTGGTCCAGTTAGGTGCTATTTTATGGGCAGTTGCTATCACCGTAAACATCGAGAACACACGGTGCTTCCAAACTGAATGCCTCTCACTCCAACATGCTCGGGGGGAAGGGGGGAGGGGGCGGAGAGAGAGAGAGAGAGAGAGAAAGAGAATCGTAAGATACACTCCTTTGGAGTACTTACTATTTTTATGTTTATGGTTTTGTTCACCAGGAATTTCTAATCGCAACACGATGCTATTTGTATGTGGCCTGTGGGTATCAATCAATTTCTCCAGGATCGTAAAGTTATCCATAAAAAAGTCAATCGAGGGGATGAATTTTGAATTGAAATGGCATGAGCCACGCAATTGCAAATATATTTTATGCCGTTCTCAGTTTAATCCACGCGATTTGCCACACATGATTTTAGAGATGCTCGCTCCCCTCGCCAACCCCCATGTGATCCCCATGACCCTTATTTGGGCCCTTATTCTGACCCTTGTGGCCCTTAGTTCCGGATATTTCAGTTCAGATCCTTCATTTCTGGCCCTTAATTTTGGAGTCTTAATTTCGGGTACCAAATTTTCATCACCAGAAGTCGATTTGGATTTTGAAAATATAGAGAGCCCCATATGACCCCCATAGCCCTTATTTTGACGTCCATGACCCTTATTGAACCCTTATTCTGGCCCTTGCGACCCTTCACCTGACCTTTGGGACCGTTAATTTGACTCTTGTGACCTTTATTCTGACCCTTACTACAACTCTCGTGACCGTTACTTCGACTCGTGTGACCCTTATTTACTGACCCTTAATTTCTGGCCCTTAATTGTGGAGTCTTAATTTCGAGTACCAAATTTTCATCACCAGAAATCGATTTTGATTTTGATAATACAGAGACCCCCAAAGACTCCCTAATTGTGACCCTTGTGATCCTTCACATGGCCCTTAAGGCTCTTAATTTGACCCTCGTGACCTTTACTCTAACCCTTGAATTTGGAGTCTTAATTTCGAGTACCTAATTTTCATCTCCAGAAATCCATTCAGACTTTTACAATATCGAAATATTATCAGAGCCACGAGGGTCGCAAGGGTCAGCCCTCGCGACTCCAAAATTCACTGTTTTGAATTTTTCTTCCAATTGTTTTTTCCCCAAGAAATGAAGCTTTCTCAAGCCAATTAAAATCATAAAATCCTCAGGTGTGACTCCTATTGAATACATAATTACGAATAATAATATCCCCATGAGTTCATTGAACCGCAACTCAGGCTCAAGAATTCTCTCCCCAAATATGAAAGACCACGGCTACCAGAGGCGACGAAAAAGAGAGAAATAAAAGGAAAAAATGCTCGAGAATAAAACGGAAACTTGCACTTACAGTACGAGCTTTTAGAAATATCGTAAAGGCAAGTAGTGTGCGAAAGAGCAGAAGAGAATGAGCAAGACCTTGCAAAGGATGTAGTGCCACGTCACTGACAGCCGTGCGGGGCCTGGTGGAGGTGCTCCCGGCAGTTTACGGTTCCTGGGGCGGCTATAACTTCACCCAGACAATTCATAAAGCACCGAATGTAGGAAGAGGGGAGGGGGGGAAGGGGGGAAGGGGAGGGGGAGTGTGCAAAGAAGGTGGAAACGAGGAAGAAAGATGCGTCGTCTGTGTGCTATCGGGAAGGAGGAGAACGGTTGGAAACTAGTGGTTTGGAATTCACCGAATCACTCGCCAAAAACCACTCGAATATTTTTTATCGATGGAACATTCGCTGGAAATTGCGAGGAAATTTATGGATTTCGATAATCTTATGGATTAGTTGAAATATTGTTAAAATATTTAATTATGAATTTATTCATAATCGCGTAAAGTTGAAGAGTATGAGAATAAAATTTGACGCGCTCTGATAATTGTGAATATAATTTCTCATCTCTGGAATAATGTGCAGTAAATTCTGTGGATTATAATGAGAATCGCATAAAATATATTAAAAATTTTGTGGCTCGTACCATTTTAATTTCAAATTAATTTTTTGTCTTGAGTTACAGGTAAATAAACTCATGGAGAAATTTCATTCGTAATTATGTATTCGATAGAATTCACTCCTGAAAATTTTAAGATTTTAATTGACTTGAGAAATCGTCATTTCTTGGGGAAAAACAAATAAAAACTGTAAATTTTGTTCTCACAAATAGAATTTCTCATTTCTAAAATCATGTGCGGCAAATCGTATAAATTAAAATGAGAATGAGTTGCAGTAGAATAAACTTACGGCAGAAAATTAATTTTTCAAAAACTTCCTGCCAAAAATATCGATAAAAAATTAATTTTTCCAATTTTATCGATAAAAATAATATTTTCATCCCTCAATATATTCATATTTCCACCGGGCTGTTACATCCTCTCACCATCAATCAATAAAAAAATGTTCAATATTGATGTATGAGGGTCATGTTCAGGAGGTACGACATCATCTATCACCTTGAAGTATCGAAAAAGGAAAGCCAGGAATGCAGAATTGCTGCAAAAAGGGTTAACGAATGACTTCGATTGCCATAAAAAAACCGGGGGAGGGGGGGGGAGTTAAGGAAGAAGGGATGAAAAACATCCGAGACGCGGAAGAGGCTGCGAACTATCTGGCAAATTGAAACTTTGTGTTCCTCACTGGGTCAACAGTGTTATTTTTCATTTTCGAATTTTTCTCTCGCTGAAAATCTGCGGTTTCCAGTTTGTTTGAGATTTGAATACTCGAGTTGGAGGCATTTCTATTCGCGAGGATCAATGTGCATTGGGATTGAGCCTAGTGCCTCTCTGGCCTCGGGCATTTTTATTTTACCTTTTTTTTTTTCATTATTCCCTCGTTTCTACAATTCCTCGGTACTCGCACTACGATCGATCCACTTTGCATAATAAGACTATACACATTTCGTATTTCTTAGAGCACTGGGGGATATTTCATTCTGTCGAGTTTTATACTTATGTGGGGGATGCATGTGGATGAAAAGAATCTGGGGAGAGAGAATATGGAGGTGATGTTGAGAAACAGGCTGAATTTTTTTTTTTTACTATTTTTTTTATTTTACGTCTATTTTGAAGGTTGGGGGAAAGCTAATGGGTGATTCTGACTCTAGTGATAGATATGACTCTTTTGGAAATGTTGATAATAAATAGGGAATAAAAATAACAATCTTTAAATAACAATAATGATAATTTACTAATTTCTCTGTGTTATAAAAATCCAAATTGACTTCTGCTGATGAAAATTTGGTAATCAAAATTAAGAATCCAAAATTAAGGGTCACAAGGGTCATACTGAGGTTCATGGGGGTCATATGGGGATCACATGTGATTGATTAACAACGAATGTAAAAAAATAATAATTCTCTTCAAAATGCAATTTTAATGACGCTGAATATTCCAGCACATAACATAATCCTCCTAAAAAAATGACATCATCTCTTCATAAAAAAAAAAAGACAACACAAATATAAATCCAAAAAATTAATCCTCTAGTCGCAAAATAACCGAAAGAAAAAAAAATGTCCCATTTTCGCCCTTTTTATATCTCATAATTTTTTCATCATCTTCATGTTTAGGATTACCCGAAGATGATTCTCAAGATATCAAAGATAATCCTCAAGAAAATACATCTCCACCGTAAAAAATATTGTGCCTGACGTGCCTGGTGTCAAGGAAAAAGAAAAAAATATATATTCCACCACCACCCCCCAGAGGTATCAGCAAAGTCCTCCCGGTCACGTGGAGCTTTAATCCCAGACAATAAACTGCCCCGTCGCTCTCGCACGAATCCCCGGGTAACTACGTCACTCTCGTAACGTCCGTAGTTCCATCAAGCAGTCTCTTCCCCTCTATCTTTCTTTTTCCACTTGTGTTAGGGAATAGCGTTGAGGGTAGGTGAGGCTTGCCCACCTTTTCCCATCCAACCACGTTCAGCCAACTACTTTCTTGCGCTCGTTTTCCTTCCCTCGTCACTTCACCTACACGTCTCGCTGAATGGACGTCCTTTACAGCCCAGTGACATGACTGCGTACTTGCGTTCCACACGTATTTTTTTTTCTTCTTTTTTTTTTTTCATTCGAGATGTGAAACTTGAAGATTTGGAATTTGAATCCGAGGGGTTGAGGGCAGCTTGGGTGGAGTTATTGCGGGATAAACTGAGGGATGTGGGGTGTAGCCGGGGGAATAATTCGTTTGGTGACATTTGACACTTTATTTGACTCGTGAACCTTAGACGGACCCTCATAACCCTTATTCTGACCCTTTAGACCCTTATTCGAAGCCTCATGACCCTGATTCTGAACCTCGTGACCATTATCACCCTTAATTGTGGAGTTTTAATTTCGAGTACCATATTTTCATCACCAGAAGTCGATTTGGGGGTAATCAATAAAATCAAGAATTTATTTTGATGAAAATGGCTTAATTGTGTAGGATGAATAATTTCTTAATCAACATTTCATTATTTCATCTCATGATTTGATGTAACATAAATAATGTCACTTTTTAGAATGATTGGGAGCAAAAAATTGCAATTTTATAAATTTCTTAGTACTGATATTAAAAATTACAGAATTATTAGTTTTTTAAACATTCGTCGTTATAAATAAACAATTAAAATTGTTTCAATCTCCAAAAACCATCGTGTGAATGAATTATTGATCGAACTGTAACATTTATGTTATATTACTAAAAAAAATAAAAAGTTTGAAATAACAAAGATACAATAACATTTCAAAAATTGCAATTTCAGCATTTTAAAATTTTTTCAAATTGATTCTCCAGTTACGACGACCAGAATAAATGATCGCTCTCCATTCCCAAAACAATACGTGTGAGTGTATAAACAGAAGAAAGTGCAGACACAATAAACTCAATCCCCATTTCGAACCGAAATACAAAACAACAACAAAACAACAACAACAAAAAAAAACAACAAACTCCACACAATACGTCGTTTCTCCTGGAGGACCAATCCACTGCTCTCAGTGCGATCAATTTGTTCAGTGAGGTGACTCTCCACTGAGTCGTCTACGTGACTTGATAGAAGTGAAACGAGTATCAGAATCGGAGGGGCGAGTGTTGCAAAATGCCACTGCTGACGATGCACTGGCTGTTATAAGCCTGTAAGTCTCTACTGAAGACTTGGAATCAGCTCGATATATTTGTTCTCTGCGGATTATCATCAAGAAGTTGATGAGAGAGAATTAAGAATAGTTGAGTTGGCAATAATCAATTTTAGTTCCAGATCGTTGTGGATGTAGAAGATAAAAAAAATGAGAAGGAATTGATGAAAAAAAAACAATTAAATTTAAGAATGAAGAATGCATCAAAATTTCAAACGTACAATCGACTTGCGTCAAATTTTCATGAAGCCCGCCCAACAAACAAAAGAGAATTGAATGCCATTCTATGAAACATGAATAAACGAATCACAATTTTCCAAATCATTTAGGTGAGAGGAAAATAGAATAATTCAACTTTCTTAATATTGCGTTTACTAAGGTGTTCTTTGAACAAAGTTGATTAGAATTAATAGCTAGAATTATGAGATTATCTCACATTTTTGACGTTAAGAATAGGGGAATGTGAATGCAATATAGTGAAAATGATGATCGATTTTTTCACTTTAAACAGCTCTGAACAAACGCAGTTCTAAGCCACCCATCTCCCTATAGAGAACCCAAATTAGGTTTTAAGGCTCTATCTCTCATAGTTTCCGAGATAATCGCGAAAAACGAAAGTGCCAAAAATAATTAATTTAATTTGTGTTGTATAGGGTGTAGGAAGTGAAAAAACGCAATTCTGTACCGTCCACTTTCCTATAGTGAACCCAAATTTAGTTTTAAGGCTCTATCTCTCATAGTTTCCGAGATAATCGCAAAAAACGAAATCGCAAAAAAAATTAATTTATTTTATCTCCTATAGGGTGTAAGAAAATGGAAAAACGCAATTCTGACCCATCCATCTGCCTATACGGAACCCAAATTTCCTCAGGAATCGAATG
>NW_021680352.1:436732-461499 GCF_001412515.2 Diachasma alloeum
TTGTATAGGGTGTAGGAAGTGGAAAAACGCAATTCTGAGCCGTCCATCTGCCTGTAGGGAACCCAATAGTGTATTGTAATATGAAAATTTAACAACTGATAACTTGCAACATATGTTTCTCATCGGTCGTATTGCCTTTTGCAACGAGAAATCGATGAAAGTAACAAATCTTTAAATAAAAAAACATTTTTTCAGTTTTGATTCAGACACTAAAAATGACTTAAATTTTGAGACAAAAGTGACTCAATTCAAGACACCATTTTTTCAACTACCCTCTCAGCCTTCACTTCACCCACTCCTCGTCCCCAAGAGATCCATAAAACCTCTCCGAGAATGCACCAATCCTCGAGGATTAAGACTCGACAAATTTGACTCTCAGATAAACCCATCTACTTGGATTTCATTGTGCCCCAACCTTTGAAAAAAAATAAGCCGGTAAATTCGAGCTGGGATTGTAGTTCGGAAGGATGCACATTCGAAATAGTTCCTCCTAAAGGAGGGATGCGAAAGAAGTCCAGAGAATGCCATACAACCGTTGAAGGAAAAGAAGCCGAGGCTAGATTGGACGGCACTTCCGAATGAGTGCATTCGGAAATGCAATTTTCTCTGATATATCTGATGTGCGCCTGGCGGATTATTCCAGGGGATAAGACACACGTAGCAACTCTGAAATGACAAGAAGAGGCGAGCGGATGGTCCGAGGGGCGGAGAGAGAGGGAGAGAGAGATGAGGAAAAAAGGTCTGAACCAATTTTCACAAAAAATGACAACTCTTGGGCTGAGGGGGCTGTTACCATCGCCGTCTGCCGGTGGAAAACCCATCGAGAGGAGGATGAAGGATGCAGGAGACAAGACGACTAATTAGAGGCTGTAAACCCCCAGCCTCTCCGCCAAACCAGTTGGGTAATGGTTTTGGGTACTTGCTAGTTTTGAATTATCTCCCTAACTGCGAATGATAAACTTTTGTCTTTATATTAGTATTGCCTCGGGTTAAAGTTGGTGAATGCTAATCAGAAGATGTCGTAATTGGATGACGGCTGAACAAATGTTCACTATTTTTTTTTTTTTACGAGATATGAAACAATTTTTTATGACAATTACATTGAGGTGATCTCAAACACGAGGATCATGAAAAAGTTATGGGGAGTAAAAATTATGAGAACGTGGTGGAAATTAAAATCTCAACAATTTGAGAATTTGTTTCGTTATGTTATTATTGTTTCTTGGTTGAACAGATGTTCACGATTTCTTCTTGAAGACATGAAACATTTTTTTAATGATAACTGGCGGCTGTTGGTGCCCTTTCATTGCGGTCTTTTTCCTCTCAGATTCGAGATTTTTTTTTCAGTGAATTGTAATCATACAATAGATGATTTGTTCATATTCTAATTCCTGCGCTCACTGAATAAGATTTTAATCATAATTGCAATTCAGTTTCTTGTGGAACACACTTTGGAGTGTGAATTTCTGGAATTCAATGTTTGTTGATACTCTGGTAAAAGTGCGAGGACACTGTTATCAATTTTTAGTTAGTTGACATTGTAATTCAATTAATCTGTTGTTCATCTCATCAATATAATTCCGTGCTTAGAATATTGTCATCTCGTGTTATCAGCACAAAATTAAAAATTAAAACTTCATTTGGAATATTGAGTCACAGCTTATTTTCATTCATATCAGACATTTTGTATTTGGATATTAATATTATTTGTTAAAAGTGAAAAAATCGATCATCATTTTCCCTATATTGCATTCACATTCTCCTATCCTTAACGTCAAAAATGTGAGATAATCTCATAATTCTAGCTATTAATTCTAATCAACTTTGTTCGATGAAAACCTCAGTAAACGGAATATTAAGAAAGTTGAATTATTCTATTTTCCTCTGACCTAAATGATGTGGACAATTGCACTCGTGAAAACCGCCTTACTTTCTCCATTCGTTCGAGAACATATTGACATTTGAAATTCCAATAATTTCCGAATTCGTTTCTTCTCCCCTGTGACCCCTGCGATCCCTACGAGTGAATGAAGCCGAAAATTTTCAACTTGGAAATTCAACCGGAAATGTGATAGCCTCACCTAATCCAAATGAACCGGCTTGATTTCTAAAAACTTCCCGTCCCCATTCGGATTAGATAATAGTCAAGGTATAACCGCGCGAGATTTTCCCGGCTGTGCTCCTGGAATATAGATGTGGAAGAGGTGGTAACGGTTATGCTGACGATTACCTACTAAGCCCCTGTGCAACGGCTGGGAACCTCTTTAACAAAATATCCGAGCTTTCGCTCGCTCTCTCTCTCTCTCTCGCTCTCTCTCTCTCCGTCTTTTCGAATTCACTGGACTGTGCTTTGCGAGGAGAGTTGAAACGTGCGAAAGGAGCATACTGGCGTTAACTAGGATTTGCTCGGGATGAGAATCGCGGGGGAGATTTCGCTGAGGATTGCCGGGGGAGGTTGAAATGCCTTTGTCAGGGATGAGGGGGTGATGACCGGAGTCATCTACTCCGGTATTAGTCCAATCCGCGATATCAGTCGGGAAAAAACTGATTCAAGACGATCGAATCGTCGTATAAATACCAAAGGTGGATCGATCATTTACTTCTAAGGGTCTTGAGGATATCCGAGTATTTTTTATAATTTAGTACAGACCACATTATTGATTCAACCATTTTCAATCATCAAATTTGTCAATTAAATTGCGTAAGAAAAATTTACATTTATTACATCTTGCAAAGAACCATTTTTTTTTAACATTCATTGTTTATAAATAAATAATTCAAATTATTTAAACTTTTTGTTTGAAATTTTGTTTGAAAATTAATTATTTGCAAAAGTAAACTTTCAGATTTTTTTTCAGATATAATCGAAGATTAAAAATTATTCATTGATGTTTCACCCTTCATTCTCTTAATTCTCTTCAAGTCATTATCAATATTTATAAAACATCTATGATTATATGAAGTTCAATAAATTCGCTTTCTTCATTTTCCCAACGAATAGACAAGCGCGCGCCCAGACCTACTTGTAATAAACACATGACATCGTTGGCCTCAAATGAAAAAATTACAAAATTTCATTCCCTCCACAAAATCATAAAAAATCTCGATAATCCGGAGTCAACAAACCCCCCAGCACCCCCACCAATCCCGTAAACTCCATACAACTCCCCCCCCCCTCTCAATTTTTCATTTTCCCCTCGATTTCCCGGGCAATAAACCACCGGAATAAAAAACAAATACCCGCTCCCAATCCCTCCCTATTGATTTCCCGTGTAAAATGCACAAGTGCATTTCAAGATTGAGTTGACAAGTCAATTTATCCGGTAATAGACAATGTTCAATCTCATTCCTTCTAAAAAAAAGCCCTCAACCCGTCACTAGTTTACGCTTTTCAATCCAATCTCGCACTCATCCACCAAATGAAACTCTCATCCATCTCCTTCGTCTTACCCTCCCCCTGTCCCCTACCGCGCCCCCTCCCGCAAACAAAAACTGTCTTGAGAAAAAGTCCTGAGCGTAAGCTGTAACCCAGGTTCATTTAGCTTTGGTACACGCTGGATGCAATGGACACGCGTCCCAGTGGTACTGTAAATTCTTACCAAGACAAAGTTTCTGGTGAAATTTACGCTTGCGAGTGGAGCATGTGTGGGAGCGGAAGGGAGGGAGGGAGGGAGGGAGAGAGGGGCGGGAGGGCTAATGGTATAAAGAGACCGCAAGGGATTCGCCCCAAGGCTTGCACTAACTCGCGCATTAAAGAGAACATTAATCCACCTTTTGTTGAGATTACACAATTTCACTGCTTTGTCACATTAATGGAAATAAAAAAAATTGCGGTACGGAAATAATTTCTCACTTCTGACTAATTTTAGGGGACATTACGAAGTGTGTGACGTGCACGGAGAGAAATATTCAAAAAGAAATTTTTTTTTTATTGTAAAAAATTAACATTCAGCGACGAAATGGTAAAACGGTTCAAGTCCATTTTGACTATTGGCCAGTTTTCACTAATATCCCGGAATCTAAGGGAGATAACAAAATTTTTAATATAACCTTTTTTATAGAGCCAATTGAGAGCTACAACAAATGTAATTACGAAAATCTCGCTATCTCTCTTAGATTCAGAAATATTCCTCAAAAACGCAACTGGGGGATAAGTCGACTTGAACCGTTTTACCACTTCGCTACTGAATTGTTTAAAAAAAATAATTCTTTAATGACACTGAATGTTCAAATTATTTTCACCCAATTTAATTAACAAATTTAATGATTGAGAATGGTTGGATTCATAATGCGAATACTTGAATATCCTCAATTCAGCGATTTCCCATTGAAAAAAAAATTCTAAAAATAGTTTAAACATTTTTTCTATAAAAAAAATCGTGATCTTTTTGCCCATTACTTTACCCTTCACATTAATTTCGAGTGCAATATTCTCCTCTCATTTTTTCGTCTCAATTTTCTAGAAAAAAAAGATGACCTGCTTTAACTGTCAATAATTCAGCAACCGCAGAGCGAAATTTCCCAATTTTTTTTCATTTCCAGATTTTTCAAAAATCTTCAAAACGAGACGTGGCCCCTCAATTTAATCAATTCACTGAAAAAATTTATAATCCCTATCATGAGCCCGCGACATTTATATTTGTTGACCAGAATAAACTATTTATGACCGAGCGCAACCCCTCAGAATCGTAAATTCCTCCTAAAAGTCGCCTGGCCACTGCAGATTACCTCTGGCCATTCCTCTGAACGTCCTTTCCATTTTCTCGACCTTTATATCTTCTCCTTAACAAAATAAATTATCAATCGTAAATTCCCCTCTTCCCGGCGAATAAATCCAATTCTCCACAAATTATCGAGGGGAAAGTAAAAATAAAAATCCTAAAAGCACGAGGGAAAAAGAGGGCATGAGGATCCAGATGTACCTAGGGCTTTTTGTCCCCCTCATCCGATAGTTCAAGTATTAGGTTTTTGCAAAGAGACAAAAATAGGTGGAGGTAAGCAAGCACCGGATCTATCATGTAGACAAATGGAAAGAGCATCTTTCTTGGTGAATCCGCCTGGGGCCGTACAACGGCCTCTCGGTCGTTCCTTTCAAGTGGAGCTTGAGGACCCAATGCTATTACTTGAGCAAAACATTTGAGTTTACTCGAGGTAATGATGTACCCAACGACAAAAGAATCGGGAATTGAAAAATCATGAAGCCTTGACATCGTCTCCTGGGGTATTGGGCATCAATACTAATGCCATCACATTGTTTTTTTTTTTTTCGAGACGATAATTGGTAATACTCGTTTACTAAAGTTCTGAAACAAAATACATAGGATGTTCAGATTGTTTCAGAACTTTAGTAAATGATCGTACACTTCTTCAAATTTTTTCAGCACATTTCAGTTGAAATTCAAAATTATTCAACATTGTTCAAAATTTTATGGAATAATTAATGGTGATTGTAAGTTTTTGTTCAATTATTTCGTGAAAATGAATGCAAATCGAACAAAATTTGGGGAATATATTGATTTCATTGAGGTTTCAGTGAAATATGAAATCTCATAATTTTTTTCTGTTAAAGTGATTAAATTTTTCCGCTTGAGGATTTTTTAATAAAAAATTTGTGGAATAGTGAAGGGAAATTGTAAATTTCAATTGTATTATTTCATGAAAATAAATGCAAATTGAAAAATTCCGGTAAATATATAATTTTCATCGAATGTGGAGAGAAAACTGAAATTTCATGAAATATTCAGTAAAATCTAAAATTTCATGATTGTTTTCCCCATAAATCAATTCAATTTTTTCTCATGAATTAATTTTCCCTGAAAATGCAAACAGTTCGGAAAAATTCAGGTGAATAAATTTTTAAACTTCAAATGAATAGAAAATTCAAGTAAATTGGGAAATTGGGAATTTCATTAAAGTTTCAATAAAACATGAGTTCATGTTCAAGAAACTGGCGTTAAAAATTTGTCGTTCCACTTTCGTCGACGCCCGAAATAATTTACAGATTCGGGGCCCCTGCTCTCAAAATTTTTCCCTCCCTCACTCCCTCCGCTCTCGTCGGCCAAACCAAGAGCATTTATCTGCGACTGTATATGCACAATATGCGTTCATAAAAGTTACAACGCAGAAAGTCGTATACACTGGGTATAGAATGTAAGTAAACTCGACAAAGGGCGTCTTTCGGTTCACTCGCGGAATGTCTCCTCCACCACCTCGAGCTACTCGTGGATTTTATAACTCGTGGAAATATTTTACGAACAAACCTTGGAGATAATATCGTGCTTGTACCAGAAGCTCTCTTACATTAAAGTCTCGTAAAATTGCCCATGAAGCCTGGAGGTACCTCACCAGAAGGATCAAGAAGCTATCTAACTACCTATGCATACTCAACTTTTGAATATTCTTATGTGTGTCGTAAAACGTGTGGGCAAGACGTCGAGTCCTACGTCAGTATCAACTCCAGCATCAGGGGAAAATATCTTGAGGTTTAATGATTCATCTTCAGTTGGTTCACCTGACAGATGACGAAAATCTCCATAAAGACCAAGAATTAATCTTTTGTCTAAAGACAAGAGTCGTCCCTTCACGATCAATTTAGGGATCTGATGGGGAATGGAGTTTTCAACACGAGATTTTTTATTACTAGACCTGTGCGCTTATCTATTCGTTCGAATTTATTATAAATATAATAATGACTTGAAGAGAATTAAGAGAATGAAGAGCGAAACATCAGCGAATAATTTTTAATCTTCGATTAATTCTTTTTTTTTCACTTTTTAAAATAATCTGATTGAAATCTGTAATTGTTGAAAAATGAGGGGAGGGTTATGAATTGATTTCCTAGAAAACTGACAAAATTTTTTGAATTCTTCGGAAAATTTCACAGTTCTCCAGATAATCGTAGATCTTCAAAGATTTTTCTCGAATTACTTGGGAATCCGAAGAATTTTCATGAATTTTGGAGAGTTTAGAATTTATGTATAAAAATGTGAGAAGCAAGAATTGATCACTTTTGCGTATGATAAATATGAAAAAATTAAAATTTGGAAAGTGAAGAATAATTTGAGTTAAAAAAATTTAGAAATACTGTTTTCTCATGATCAACAATTAGGCAATTTAGATATGTTTCGATACAAAGATAAACTTCACACATGAAAAAATGATAAATCTGAGGCAGAAAAAAATTTTGGCATTTGAAGAATTTGAAAATATCGGGAATTTTTTTCACCGACTACTTCACGTGATTCATTGACCAATCAGAATTGAGGATTAGCGGTCAGTTTTGAGATATTTCGATATAAAACAAATTCACGTTTCTTTCATTTTTACTACTGACCGTACGAGATGTAAAATGTGATGAATGAAGAATTGAAAGGAGTAAGAAGAAAAAAAAACGTAGAATTAATCGTTAAAAAATGAGTAGACTGTCAGAAGTTGTCTCCCAGTGGATCAATGGGTTATCTAGCTACCTGTGCAGACTCAACCTGTGAACATTTTCATGGTCTAAAGTCTCGTCGTTAAACGCGTGAAAAATATCTTGAGGTTTAATGATTCATCTTCAGTTAGTTCAGCTGACAGATGACGAAAATCTCCATAAAAACCAAGAATTATCCTTTTGTCTAAAGACAAGAGTCGTCCCTTCACGATCAATTTCGGGATCTAATGGGGAATGAACTTTTCAACACGACAATTTTTTTATTACCACGAACGTTTGATTACCCTGACCGGACGAGATGTAAAATGTGAAGAATTGGAGGGAGTAAGAAGCAAAAAAAAAAGAACGTGAAATTACTCGTAAAAAAATGAGTAGACTGTGGGACGTTGACTCTTGGTGGCCTACATCCAACGGATCCCGGAGGGGAATTGCTGTTAAAACTGCGGCTATAACCCACTGTGCCAGCTTTATACTACATCGTAACGTTAAAGGAGAGCTTTTCGTGGGGGGGGGGGCATGTGCGTGTGAAACGTGGGCTTTGCTTGGCAAACCAATACATTCAACTCGTTCTATCGGTTTGTCCGCTCGGCTATTCTAACGGACAATCAATGCCATGGGAATCTGCACAATTTAATTGATCACATTAAAGTCCACGTTCACGTACGGTAAATGGAGAAGAGAGATTGCTGCAAATTCATTGGACAAATTGACGTAAAAAAAAAAAACATCTCTGTTGATCATTCATTAATTCATTCGTTCATTTTTAAATTCATTAATTCATCCATTCACTTTAAAATTCGTTGATTCATTCATTTCTCTCTGGTTTATGGAAACTTAAATCGACTTCTGGTGAGCAAAATTTGGTACTCGAAATTAAGATTGCACAATTGAGGAAAACACTGCCATTATCTTGAATAATTTCAATCTACCACTATTTTTTCAGAGGGATTTTATAACACTTTAGCCCTAGGTGAAAAATTTTTTTTTCAATTTTTTACAAAAAAATACGATTTTGCATGAAACTTTGGCCCCAGGTGAAAAAAAAAATTGTTTATTCTGTCATTTCGTCACAAAAATCAGTTTAAGGGTCACGAGGGTGAAATTAAGGGTCACAGGGCTCAGAATAAGAAAGATGAGGGTCATACGGAAGTTCCCCGAAATAAAAATAATTCATTTTATTTTCTAAAATTCCTCCATTAATTGTCACCTCTCCCGATGCATCACCACGAAAAACAAAGCAATTTTGATGTCCATCCCATGACGCCGTACGTAAGTTAAAAGCAAAATCGAAATTCTCGTTTGACAAAAGAACCAACGGCACCAAGAATCCCATGGGAAATTCAAAAGTGACTGTCTCCCGTTAGCTATCTCCAGTATTTACGCAAATTTGTTAAAGGATCGATGGTGTTCACTGTAAAATGGACGAAAATCCCCAACAGACACAGACAACGAATCTACACGATATAGAGGGGTCTTTTGCCTTGGTGGAGGTTGATGCGTTAAATCGCCATTCGAAAGTAATTACATTGGTCTTGTTCTCTCCAGTCTCCCTATTCCACCGAGCTATACGAATCGTTGGAGCTAGTACTGGAGTTACTATCGAAAGAGTATTAGTTTTAGCGTTCGACCAAGCACACCCTGGTATAGGAAATAGTGCGGTAAGAAAAGGGTATTGAGTTGATATACCCTGAGAAGAGGGACTGAAGGGGAGGGCTATAGAAAGCACACTGGGATCGGTTCGTAATACTTTGCCTTCTGATACCATTGTTATTTCAGCCAAACCCCCTCGATCCTATTTCCAGTGGATTCCACTAGACAGTGGTTCTCAAGTTTTATCAAACGTACATTCAATTTACTTTAACATCTGAAGTATCACATCAACACTGCTACGTATATACCGAAGACTTGAGACATTAAATTAACTATTGAATTGGGGTTCGTGATGATTGGGGAGGGAATTTGTACGGGTGGAGGGAGTTTTTAGTGGAAATTCTGCATTGGGAGGGCTCATTTCGGACATCTGGGTAAAATCAAGAAGCTAGATGACCAAAAAGCTGCTACTCCCTAGTCTGACCAAGATTAAGATGAAGACAATTCGTCAGAAATACTTTGACAATTACATTTTCAATTTTACTTGTCCTAAATAACCATCAACAAAGTGTCGTTAAGTCTCAAGAATTTCATTGCTAACCGAGATTAAGCAAGAGGACCCTCTCATCCAGCCAAATCCAAGTCTTCATTCACAAAAAAAAAAAAAAAAAAAAAAAAAAAAAAAAAAAAAAAACAAATTCCAAAGAAGCATAAAATATTGTCACAACCTCCCCCAATACAGGACTCAGTCCTTTTCTGCTGACCACCCCAGTATGTTAAAATTACGATCCATGCGTAAATCCACCCCTGAATAAAACCCCACCCCAAAAACATCTCCCCCCCTCCCCCTGTCTACCCAATGCTCTTTAACTTTCTGCACAATGTATTCTCCCCAGACGTAACTTTTGTCGAAAAATACAGTCGCTGTCAGCAGATATGGTTTATAGACACATCGATGGCCCTGAGATGATACCGTATCCATGTGAGACACATTCCCTGTGCCATATAACCCTCACTTGGATATTGGATTGGTAATAGAGGTACTCTCCACCCCTTTCTCACCATCAACTACCATTTTAACGACAATGTCACAACGGTAATGTCCTGAAACTTCAACGAATACATTATTTCCTCCCCCCCACCCTCTCTCGACCCCTCATCACCCCCCCCTCCCCCGCCCCCACGTTCATGTGATTTATACTGGTGTGCCATATACGTGGGGAAAACCATAAAATGTTCGACATTGCCTAGCTACAGCAAGATGAACACATGAAATTGACGACCATCTACTCTATCAGAATCATCTCGGAACAGTGTCTCTAGAATGACCAACAAATCACATGGAATTTCCGGTCAGAGTTTGGAATGACCTGATGTTATCTAAAGGATTCTGAAGCGATGAAATGTAACTGGATGAAACGTTGAAAAAGATTGAGCCGATCAGCTCGGAGATAAAGGATAGTCTCTTGGTATTGAGGGCCGCAAGGATCGCAAGGGCTCTTTAAGCCCTTTTGAGAACTTGTTAAAGGATCGAACAGGCTCTTAACCCCTCGTTAACCCCTGGCGGAAGATCAAGGGCTCTTTAAACCTTTTGTAAATCTTCTTGAAACTCTCTTCAAAGGGTCGAAAGGGTTCTTCAAACCCTCTTTAAGAACTTGTTAAAGGGTCAAGAGGGATCTTTGAAGCTTTTTTAAACCCTGAGGGTCTTTAAGCCTGTCTTTAACCCTGTTGGAGGTCAAAAAGGGTCTTTAAACCCTTGTTAGACCCCAATTGAAGGTCAAAAGGGGTCTTCAAGCCCTTTTTAAACTGTTGTTGAAAAGCCGAAACGGCTATTTGAACCTTAACCCCTTATTGAAGAGTCGAAAAGCTCTTTAAAACCCCTTGAATGAACCAAAAGGGCTCTTTAAACCCTTTTCAAGCCCTGATTAAAGGGTCGCAAGGGCTATTCAAACCCTTTCTAAACCCTAAAAACCACTAGGAAAATTCGGGTCTCAAGGGTCACAATTCCTAGTTTAAACTTTTGAACAACCGGACATCTGCAGTCCCGAAACGATGAAACAAACTAGGTGAAACATAAAACATTGTCGAAAAAGATTGAGTTGTCCAGTTCTCCGAAAAGAAACGAGACTCGCTCGTTTGTCCCACTGTGTGATTAATCCTCATTGGCGTTCGGTACCAGTCTCCCACACCCAGAAAATAAACTCGTGATACTCATGACAATTCCTCGGTCCCCTCGATCGATTTTCGCACGTGATTCAACTCCCCAAATACATCGCCCCGAAAATAACGAAAAAATCGTATAAACTAGAATTGAAATTTTTTTAAAAGTTTGTAGGGAATATGAGGGAAAATTTAAGGGACATGAGGCATGGAATTTACGAGCGCATACATTGCTCGGGGGGGTGGAGGAGAGGAACAATAAGCAATAGTTGCAAATCATGGTGGGCGAGACAGCGAAGCAATTGAACAAGTTAAATATTGCATTCGTGGTATCATAAGCAGGGAAAATTGTATAAATTAGCAATTAACGTAAATCAAAATGTGCAGTGTAACGTTTTTTTTAATTTTCTACTATATTTAGATATTTTTGCTTCGGAGTGGAAGCTTTGTAATTCTTTCTTTGAAAAAATGGCAATGGCAATATCAAAAGAGAATTGAATACCATTTCACTTGTCCAAATAATTTTGATCAGAGGAAAATAGAATAATTCAACTTTCTTAATATTGCGTTTACTAAGGTTTTCTTCGAACAAAGTTGATTAGAATTAATAGCTAGAATAATGAGATTATCTCACATTTTTGACGTTAATGATAGGAGAATGTGAATGCAATATAGTGAAAATGATGATCGATTTTTTCACTTTGAACAAATAATATTAATATCCAAATACAACATGACAAACATTGAATTCCAGAAATTCACACTCCAAACTGTGTTCTACAAGGAATTGAATTGCAATTATGATTGAAATCTTATTCAGTGAGTGCAGGAATTATAACATGAACAAATCATTTAATTGCGACATATGATTCTCACCGATCGTATTGCCTTTTGCAATGAGAATGACTATAAACAATTAATTGAAAGCAGGAATATCGAAAGGGCCTAAAAACATTGAATAGAAACAGATGCACAAAACCACCCGACAAACCCCAAAAATCCCCCTAATCTCTCATTGAAATAACCCAAAGTGGTCGACCCAACAATTCCCCACCAAAATGTACGAGATACGTGTGTCTTGATTATGCACACCACGTGCACAAATACACCCCCATGACACTCATATAACAACACAGGTGGAATTCGTGAAATCCCCAGGCCAGATAACTGGATTAATTAAGACTCCTGCAAATGAGGAGATATTGCTCCCTAACAAACGTGAATTAACGCTAATTCAGGCATGTTGAGGTGGAGGTTGAGGCGGAGGGGGTGGGGGTAGCTAAAACCGCTGGATCTCACTGCTCTTACTCCCCCACGAAACTCTCCAAAAACAGAGTTCACTTTCAAACAGCACTTAGATTAAATTTTCCCTCTCACAAAACTTTTTGGAAAAGAGTAATGTGCATGTGAAATGTTTAAGCAACTCCGTAATTATGAATTATCCCAGAAATTTTGTCATCATTTTTGGGAAAATTCTGTGAATGTTTAACACACAGATGACGAATTATTGAGTGGTTGTGACTATTACTTGCACTTACCTGAAGACTCGGATGACAGCCTAGCTCCAGTAGCGTACGAACAACGCCTGCATGACCTTTATTTACAGCAATGTGAAGAGCTGTCTGGCGTCGTTTATTTCGGGCATTTAAATCAGCTCCAGCACCAGCAACTAGGGCCATTACACCTGATTCATCACCAAAGGCTGCGTGATGCACAGCACGATCGCCATCTTTGTCCTGAGGAGAAGTGAAATAATAAGAATTATGGAATTTGAGATATACAAGTACTTTGGATGGTTCAAGAAATCGAATTGTTTTTGAGGTGAAAAATGAATTCGTCATTGGTCATCATTCACCATAAGAAGTCTAAATTCTCGATAATGGCAACAGTTCAAGTTATTCCACACATTTTTTAAAAAGAAAATTGAATGGAGATCATCAAATTATTCAATTAAATTACAAAAAATAGCAAAAAATCATTTTATCTGGGATAAAACTCACTTCAATTTCCACATCTGCTTTATACCGCAGCAGAATCTTGATGACATCGAGATGTCCATTGTGACTCGCTGCCTGCAGTGCTGTATGCCCAGCAAAAACCCCATTGACGTCAGCATCAAGACGTTTGAGGCATTCCTCGCACTTGGCAGCATCGCCATTAGCTGCTGACTTAACCAGCTCCTCGTTAACATCCCCAGAGACGTGAGTCTCAAATAATTTCTTCAACAGTGCAGACAACCGTTCTGAAACAAACAAATAAATTTTTTTCATTAATTCGACATTCAACGCTTAAAAAAAATTTTTTACTCTCAGGAAAATTTTTAAAACTCCAAAACCATCAGTTTTATGATAAAACATGAGGCGAAATTTCTTAGAAAATGTCATCTCAAACAGAAAATATTTTTTCACATTTGTCTTTGATATTTAAAATGTCAATTAAAATGGTAATTAAATTTAAATTGAATTGAAATTTAATTGACTTGAAATTTAAAGAATAATTAGAAATCCAATTAAAAAATGCTTCTTCACATTTTTTCATGGACTCAATTGTTGAAAAAAATGACGACTGTTATCTCTCGATTTTTTTTATGAATGAAAATTCTTAAAAAATAAACACAAGAGATTATTCATCAAAACTCACCACCATTGCTATTTCCTGGGACACTCCCATCACTACTGGCAACTTTGATAATGGCCTGGGGATTGTATGTCCACGAGGTACTGCAGACTTCGACTTTCAAGTCTCCATCGTGATAAATTTGCTGGACTCTACCAATTTTTCCAAGTGTCTGAAAAAAAAAAATCAAGAAATTAAAAATGAAACAAATACGAAAAATGAATAAATTTATTCCCAATGTCTAAAAAACTATAAATTATGAATTCAAAAAACACAAAAATTCGAGAAGTTCAAAGTAAAATACCAATTTTAGAGAGATAAATTGTAAAAATGTTCGCAACTGGTTGTTATTCATTTTTAAATGTCATAAATGTAAAAAAAATCCATCACGAATTAGAGGAAACGTCTTTTGTAAAATAAGTAAACATGAAAAATGAAGAAATTTATTCCCAATATCTAAAAACCAATAAATTATAGATTCAAAAAACCCAAAAATTCGTCAAGTTGAAAGTAAAATGGCCAAAAAATAACTAAATAATATAAAATAATACAACTCACAGGTGCCATGGCTTCCGCCCACTCGCCATGTCCCCTCTGCAGCAGCTTAATTTTCTCAAGGTCATTGCAAATTTGAACTAGATCACCAACAGCAAATGTTTGATTGTCAGATGTGGAGGTAGTGACAGGCACTGGGGTCTGTACTTTGGACAGAACAGCTGGGTTGAATGTCCAACGGTTGCCACTTGGGTACGAAACAACGATGTCATGATCCTCATCTATGCTGACAACAATTCCAGTTGTCCCCAGGCACTCGAACATTCCATCTGTCCAGCTGCCATGGCCATGCTGGAGGGACTGAACTATTTCCAGCTCCAGGTCTACATTAACCTGTTGACAAAATAAAAATATTATTTTTCGACACTAAAACGAGACCTATTCTTTACAATTCCAAAATTTTTCAAAATTTGGGGAATAGCAGAGTTGAGAAAATGGAGATATTTTATTAATTATTCATTAATTCATTAATTTTCGAGACATTTCATTTATTTTTTAGCTCTCGAGTTTTTTGAATTAATTAAAACATTCTTTCGTGAGATTAAAAAAATTGTAAGAAGAAATTTTCTGAGTCATTTCCATTAAAAAGGATTTTTTAAAACGAACTCAATGGTTAAATGATAAACTTATCAAATGAATTAATGAATTTATTCAATAAAAATAAGAATAAATTTACAAATTTTTTTGAAAAATTTATTTAATTCATTAAATAAATTGAATCCTCAATTCATAATATCAATAAAAATAACGAAAAAAAAATGCACACGAATTGAAAATTTCATTGATTAATGACTCACCTGATCCCCAATTTGTAATCCATGAGGACCAGTCCTCCCTGGCCCTTGCTCCCCCAGCAATGGCAAATGGTCTCGATAAACAGTCTGCCCTTTAGCATCATTGACAACTTTCAGGTCAGCCATGCCCTCGAATCCCACACGATACAGATTCTTAGCCCCATTATCCCAAATAACGTAGGCAGCCGAACGAGGACTGGCTGCTGACCAGTCCTGGATCTCATTGACTTTGCCTCGACGGCCATTACCACCGTCCTGATCCTCCCACTGCCAGTCAACACCTCTGACTACTCTAGCACCTGGGAAGATACCTCTGATGGCAATCTAGAAGAATAAATCATTCAGGAATTAATAATGGATGTTATGGGGCGAAAACTCTCATTTCCATTTTGTTAAATGGTTCGTTATCTCAAAAACGAGTGGTTTTAGGACGAAATATCATAAGAACTTATTTCTAGAGAATTAAATTTCCGACAAAAAATGTCCTCTCACATTTTACCTTAAATCCACGCATCACCAAGATAATTAGGTAATTAACAACATGTAAATTTCTTTGAATTCGGCATTGTAGATTCCCTTCATTAATTTAGTAGATATCTCGTTAATTAATGGCTCTAGGAGAAAATGCTATAAGAACATTTCTGTGGAGAATTAAATTTTCTACATAAAATGTCTTATGACATTTTATCTTAAACCCCCTCACAACCCAGATAAATCAACATTCCACGGGATGTTTTACTCCACATCCTCAAAAACTCCCCAAAATACCTTTTTACTCTTCCTCCTGGGCTCCAGCAGGACTCTCTCGCTCCCTGGAGTCGCGATCCTGTAGAACCTGTGCCTGAGATGATGCTTGTCCCCGTGATAACAAATAGAGCACAAGTCGTAGTTGCCACACTCAGCGCACTTCCACCTGATGCCAAAGATGGGCTGCTGGCGACAGGTGTCACACATTGTGCCATCGTGTTTCACACCAGTCGTGGCTGAATCGAGCACACGAAGATCAAATGCTCCTGAGCACCTGTAATTCGCTGCTGTGCCGTTGTCCCAGACCACGACAACTTCCTCTGGGGACTCGAAATTCCTGACAGTCCCCACATGTCCCTCTCCCCCATCCTGAGGAACAAATTTTTGGTTTTTAGTAGATAAATTCAGACGATGAAAAATAAAATGAAGAATGAAACAAGAATTATAAAATCGTCTTTTGAGGCTCAAAGAATGGTGAACAGAGTTTTTGAAACTCTTAGGGAAACAAAAAGCGAATTATTTGATAATTAAAATCGATAATGAATAAAAATTCGTAAAAATTGATCAATTCAATGAGTATTTTATGTAGGTAAACAATTTCTATTTCATTGTCTCGAACTAAATTATAACACCAGAATGTGAATTATCAATCAATTAGAATTGATAAAGAGTGAGAATTAATAAAAAATGAGACGATTCAGACATTCTCTCTGTAAACAAATAATTTCTATTTCATCTTCACAGAAAAAACTAACCATTTGATGTTGAAATAATGATGGAAAATGTCTTGAACTGAATTATGAAACCAAAATATGAATTATAAAATAATTAAAAATGAATAATAGATGAAAATTCATAAAAATAAATCAATTCAGGCATTCTCTCTTGTAAACAAACTATTTCTCTTCCATCTTCACCCAAACATATTTCCTAACCTTAAAATAATAATGGAAAAGGTCTTGCTCTCAATTATGAAACCAAAATATGAATTATCAAATAATTAAAACGAATAATCGAAGAAAATTCACAAAAATAAATCACTAGACATTCTCTCATGTAAATAAACAACTTCTCTTTGATCCTCACGTAACAAATTGTCCTCTGATGCTTGAAAAACTACTGAAAAGGTTCTCGAACTAAACTGCAAAACCCTCACACAAATAATAACTTAATCGCAACAAATAACTAAAGCATGAAACTTGATTTCCCATGTAAATAAACTCCAAAATTCTCCCTCTCCCGCAAATAATCGTCTCGCCGCGTCAAAAAAGTTGTGAAAAGGCCTCTTGAACCCAGATCGAAGCCACAAAGCTCGGAATGAAAATTTTTTGCCCCAAAAATTAATAATTAGTGCAAAGGAAAATAATCTCGTGAGAAGTGTGACCTAACCTGTTTCCCCCATTTCCATTCGGGCCCTCGGATGACCCTGGCACCGACACCCTCCATCATGAACCTCGTGGTTCTCGCACCGCCACTGGCCCCCGCCTCCATTATTCCACTGGCAATTTCAATACAACCGAAGCACAACAAAATAACGAATTTTAACACAACCACATTACGAGCTACCACTGAAAAACACCGCCATCTTAGTCGCACGTCAAAACATGTTCAACTGGCTTCAACAGTGGGAAACGTGAGAGGGCATTCGAAGGAGAACAATTGAGAGAATGTAAACACGAGACGCCGTCTGTTATTGTCTCGCGGGACTGATGTTTACAACGGAGCGACCGACTGCTGTCATGGCGGCGATCCACTTGGCGCTACTATTTTTTTGCGAATGTTTCAGCAGTTCATTGGGATCGGAATCGTTAGTAGATGCAGGGGAACGATTTTGCTCGTTTTATGTCGACATAAAGCAAAATCGCTCCCTAGAATCAACGATCACTCGACGGAAAAATTTGATTTTGGCGAAAATCGACTTTTGGGGAAAATTCTAGATCTGGCCCTTTGGCCCCCGGTGAAAAAATTTTTTTTTCAGTTTTCACTTTTTCCACATACTTTTGATAGTTCTGAGTAGCCCGTCGCTTAAATAGTTAGAATCGACGTTCACCCGGCTGAAAAATTCGATTTTGGCAAAAGTCGACTTTCCCCCTGGAAAAACGGAAAATTTGACCCTTTGAAAATTTGAAAAAAAAAACTTTTTCAGTTTTCATTTTTTCTTGACCCTTTGAAAATTTGAAAAAAAAAACTTTTTCAGTTTTCATTTTTCCACATACTTTTGAGAGTTCTGGATAGCCCANCGCTTAAATAGTTGGAATCAACGTTCACCTGGCTAAAAAATTCGATTCTGCCGAAAGTCGACTTTCCCCTGGAAAACTCACAATTACGATAATTACCGGATAATAAACAACGGGATGATGAATTGTTGGAACAGACAGAACAGCCGAGTCAAAGTTCACAGATAATTCGAAAAAAGTCCGCGATGCCCCACATAAACAAACCCACACCTCCCCAAAGCCCACGAGATCGTGCGATGGACGTGGTTGTGTGGTTGTGACGCTGTGCACCGCATGGTGAGAGCTGAGGAAGGAAAATGGCGTTACCTGTTCCTTGTCTTGCTGGTGAGTTATCAAAACAATCTGATACCCCAGCCCCCGCACTTGTCCCCCCGGCGAATTTCCAGAAATTCCCCTGACCTTCACCTCAATTAGTTTAACGAGACCCTCGACCCCATCGTCAGCGAAAAATTAGTGATTGCTCTGTTGACATTTGGGTTTAGGTTAGGTTCATTTGATTTCTCCGTGCAACTTGCTCCATTGAGATTTGAGATGCTGTCCACGGCAATCCCTCGGCCCCAACTTCCCATTTCAAGTCAATCAACATTTTCCATTTCAAATAATCGATTAATTTGTTGTACAATTGTGATGGTAATTGCCTCCAGTGCGGGGTTCCACCGGCATTGCTATGAGCAATGGCCCTCCCTCGTACATCGAGGTGTCGTCCTTCAAGAAGGACGACGGTAAATCCTGCAAGGCTATGACATTCAGCCCGGACGGTCGCTACTTCGCCTGGATATCTGGCCCCTCCGTCAAAATCGCCCTCTGCAGCTCCTGGCAGATTGTCGCTGTCCTCCAGAAGCCCAAAGTCTGCGCCATCAAGTTCTCCAGCTTGGGAAATTATTTCATGACTTGGGAACCTTTTATTGGTAAATTTATCATCAATTTTCTCCAATTCAAGTTTTATTCCAGTTTCGTAATTGGGGAAAATTAAAATTCATGGTGATTTTTTGCTGAATCTCTTGGAATTTAAGAGAAATAGACAGTTTTAGAAGAGTAATAGAAAATTTTAAAACAATTTTGGGGAAATTTCCAGGGATCGCCATCAGTATTAAATTTCTGTAATATTACCATTTTTTCAGTAATATCTTGGAATCTAAGAGAGATAACAAAATATTTATAGGAAACTTTTTTCTAGCTCTTGAAATTCTCCATAAAAAAGTATTCCACAAAAATTCTGCTATCTCTCTTAGATTTTCAAATATTTATAAAAACTCATCAATCTTCTGTTCTGAAATGAAATCGCCTTACCTCATCGTCTTTTGGTTCTAGTGTCTCAAGCGAATCCTCAAGGTAACCCCCAACTGCACATATGGAGATCAGAGAATGGAGAACTTGTCAAGAGTTTCACCCAGAAAAGACAGAGCGATTGGTAAAAACTAAAAAAAAAAATACAAAATCTAATCGTTCACTCCCATTAATTCCACAATTATCTCTAGGAAACCACAATGGTCCAGCGACGAAAAGCTCTGTGGAATCCTGATAAATAACGACGTGACATTCTACGAAAATGCTGACTTCGAAACAGTGAAGTATAAATTCAAATCAACGAAGGTAGGAAAATTCAGAATTGGATCTGGAGATGCTCCCTACCACGTCATCTGTTATTTACCAGGTAGATAACACTTTTGTTCCCATAAAATTATCCAACCGAAACTATTTCACAGAAAAAAATCAGTAGAATTTCCTAAAAAATTCAATAGCAATCCAGTCGAATTTTCTGTCGAATTCCCCAGGTTTTTTATGAGTTTTCCAAGTATTTTCCGCTTTATTTTTGTTGTCCTTCCATTAAAAAAAAATCAAACAAGAAAGCAATGGAGAAATCGAGTTCTATTGATTTTTTCTATTGAATATTTTCCAATGAAAAATTTTTTGGGACTTACCCCCATCTCCAGATGAATCTCCAATGCAGATGAATTAATTCCAGGAAAACCTGGAGAGCCGTCGTTCGCTCGTCTCTTCGAGTACCCAAAATTCGAAACTACCGAGTCCCTCGCCAACAAGAGCTTCTTCCAGGCAGACAGAGTCGACATCCACTGGAATCAGAAAGGCACCAGTGCCCTCATCTTAACTAGCATGGATGTGGATAAAACTGGTAGCTCTTACTACGGAAAACAGGCACTGCACTATGTCAGTGTGTCCGGAGAGACTGCAATGGTCACTCTAAGTAAGTAAAATAATTATGAAAAATGAAAAAAATGAAAAATATATCCCAGTTCCCAATTCCATCATTAAAAAATGATAAAAAAATCCCATTCATTCATTCATTCACATTTTTTTCATTCCCAAAGAAATTTCACGACCAAAAAATCGATGTTTCAATCAAAAAATTGTGACCAGGTGACGACGGTCCAATCCACGCAGTAGAATGGTCCCCGAAGAACACAGAATTCTGTGTGATCTACGGTCTGATGCCGTCGAAGGCGACTCTCTTCAACCTGAAGTGCGAGCCAGTCTTCGAATTCGGCAAGAAGCACCGTAACAGCATTTACTACAACCCCCAGGGTAACATCCTCCTTCTGGGTGGTTTCGGCAACCTCCGCGGAGGGATCGAGCTCTGGGACACCTCGAAGAGGAAACTGATAGCTAAAGCTGAGGCAGCGGACACGACTCTGCTGCAGTGGTCACCAGACGGCGAGCACTTTATGACAGCGACAACAGCCCCTCGGCTGAGGGTGGCCAATGGCTTCAAGATCTGGCACTACACAGGGACCCTCCTCTACGAGAGGCCCTGGAACAAGCAGGAGGAGCTGTGGGAGGTGCTCTGGCGAGTCTACCCCTCGGCCACATTTCCCGAGAAGACAATTAGCTACAAAGCTGTCGAGGGAATAGCACCTAGTCAGCCCCAACCCTCGAAGCAGGCGTACAGGCCCCCCTCGGCGAGGGGTCAGACGATAAACTTCAAGCTGCACGACGAGGATGATGCACCTGTCAAGTCAGAGCCCTCGAAGGCTGCGTTGAAGGCCAAGAAGAAACGAGAGGCCAAGAGGGCGAAGAAGGAGATTGAGGGGCCAGCAGCTCTCACCACCAATGGACAGCTGAAGAATCCTCCGAGGGGTCGGCAGAAGACTGGCGATCCCGATCTCACTGACGATCCTGAGAAGAACAAGAAGATCAAGAAGATCAAGAGCAAATTGGAACAAATCACTAAATTGAAGGAACAGTTGACGGTTGGGAAACAACTGGAGGTCAATCAGCTTGACAAAATTAAAAAGGAAGAGGAACTCCTGAAGGAACTGCAGGATTTAATATTGTGATACGTCGTACCTCGCTCATGTGGAACATCACTGATTATTTTGTAATTGATTATTTTGGAGGGGACTCAGCTCATGAATTATTGTGATGGGGATGATGGAGAATGTGTTTTGGGGTAATTGGATTGATTGGGAAACTTGGACGGCGATAATTGGTGGGGGGAGGGGGGAGCAGCATTTTCAATTTTTACAAATGAATATTTTATTAAAATTGAGCTTGGGGGGGAATTTAAAATCAGAAGGTTCTGGAGGGAAATTGTAAAAACGTTTGGTGAGAAAATCATGATTGTACACAGATTATTTCTTGGCTGATGGAGGGGAATTGATCTGCAACTTTTTGTCATTGTAATTAAAGCTGGGAATGAAGGATGATTTCATAATTTTTTACCCACACCTTTAATAGTTTTTGGTTTTCAGAGAAGTTGGCTGGATTGGTGGTGAATTATGTTTGATGCTATGTTAAGTGAGTGCATTTTTCTTGTGGAGGGTTTGAACCACGGGCGTTTGCGTGCCAGACAAGTAACTATTCAATAGCCAGTACTGAGGCAAAAACTAAAATATTCAGCGAAACGTTGCAGCTGTGACAAATTAACGAACGTTGTTATATTGTTTCCCCACATTTTGCCTTGATTCCAACATACGATTTAACAGAAGTTCGCTGGGAATCCAATGGAATTCTATCAGAGCTTTCATTCGAGCTCCATTTGACTGCAATTTTCCGGACATTTTAGAACGATTTTATCATTTAAACTTTGCAAGACTGAATTTGAATCTCGATAGTGAACCGTTGGAAAGCATTTTAAGAATCTGACAAAAAATTAGAAAGTTTATTTTTGGAGGAAGATTGATGAATTAATTTAAAAATTGCAATTTTTTAAATAAAAATTAGCAATATCCTTCTCAATGGGTATTTTGCACATCATTTCCTTCTATCATGTAGATTTCATTTTAAGCTATGATTGAGTTCATTTGAAGCATGATATTCAAAGATATCCCCGGGATTCTGATTTTCAAAAAATACAAAATTTTTGCAAATTTTCAAATTAATCAAAATAACGATTATTGCTATCGCCTTCATCTTCGAACTCGGCCAAAAGGACATCCAAACAAATTTGTTAAGCCATCATTCAATCAATTCAGAACATATTTTTTAGCTATCTTGGGACAAGTGATTTTCAAAAAAATTCGAAAATAAAAAAAAATCGATCAACTAAATTTTAATTAATGACGATCGATAGGGCTTAACAATACCTACATTTGACAAATTAATGACGCTGAGTAGGGGAAGGCGGGGTAAAATGGACACATTTGACTTTTTTTAAATATTCATAACTCAGAAACAGATTTATTAATTGAATTCTAAGCTCATCACAAGGAGAAATCATTCCATTTCATGAACGATTCAACACGTCATGAATATTTCAAAAAAATCAAGTGTCCATTTCACCCTACCCTCCCCTCTTCATGATTTTCTTCATTTTCCCCGCAATGTAATTATCAAATTCGACAATTGAAAATGGTTGTAGGCAAGAGCGGGGTAAAATGGACACTTTAGACTTTTGTTTTAATTACTAATAACTCAGAAACAAATTTATCAATTTCTCAATTTTTAGTTTATCACAAAGAGAACGAATTGTTCACTGCAGCGAAAAAAAAATTAAATTTTATCGTCATTTCAGCCCGTCATTAACATTTAAAAAAAAGTCAAAAGTGTCCATTTTACCCTACCCTCCCCTCTTCATGATTTTCTTCATTTTCCCCGCAATGTAATTATCAAATTCGACAATTGAAAATGGTTGTAGGCAAGAGCGGGGTAAAATGGACACTAGACTTTTGTTTTAATTACTAATAACTCAGAAACAAATTATCAATTTCTAAATTTTTAGCTCATCACAAAGTGAAAGAATTGTTCTTTGCAGCGAAAAAAAATTAAATTTTATCGCCATTTCAGCCCGTCATTAACATTAAAAAAAAAGTCAAAAGTGTCCGTTTTACCCCAACCCCCCCTATCTATGTGTGGTCTGTGCGAAATGAAAGCCCCTAAACCAAAAACAGCGCCCCAAACTCCGAATTTCCCGCCAAAACCGCCAATCCCCGCGCGTCAACCGTTTCAAAAGTACAGTCGCCGCGAAAACTGCTCCCCCCGTTGGTGCCCGCCCCTCCATGCCGACCGAGCCACGCCAGTTGGCCGCGAGCCCAATCCCCGCCGTTCAGTACTCATCGGCAACGCGCACCGCTCACATCGAACCTCCGCGTCTCCCCTTGCGCTACAAATTTCCTTTATTTCCATCCACTCAACCACCTAATGAATTAATCTCCTCCCGTCAATCCCCAACCCTCGACATCTCGACTCCCGCCTCAGTGAACAGACTATGGATTACAGTTTACATCGCCCGTGAGTTCGCCAATGTCAACAGTTGTGTCGCCGGTCTGAAACCCCCGAAAAAAAAAATAGTGTCGCGTGAATTATGGTCAGTGATGTGTGGTGTGTCAGCGTGCAACTGAAAGTGCTTGAAGACTACCTGGACTCCTGATACCCTCGACTCAATCCAATCTACTATCACCCCGACACCCCAGCGCAGTTCGCCGATCACGTGAGTCCAATTACGATTTATTTTGGTGGAGCAGACCTGTTGATTTGGCGAGAGTTTGCGCTCGAGACTTTCTCGCGGCCGATACTTTCCAATTTTTACCGAGAAAAACACTCAACGCATTTCTCAATGGCTCAGTCATCCGGGGATTTGCATTCGCCTTATTTTTTCAATCGTTTTTGTCGGGCTATTGTCAACAATGGAGCGCCAGAAATTGTAAACACGACGGGGAAAATACGGCAAATTGGAGTAACATTTCGTTTCACCTTGCGCATTTCAACTTCTTCTTTTTTTTCCCCCCCTCGCTTCTTCACTCCTGTCTTCTTCGCGAGCGTATGTGCAGTGTTGCCAAATCGCTGTCGTTTTTTCTCTCTCGCGCCTCGACTGGGAGCATTTAATACCTGTGTATTTCGCCTGCTTAACTTACATCAACTCACATGGCCGTCATCACTCAGGCACTCGTTCTGTGAATCGTCCTTTATGTATTTAATTATTCAATGACAATGAGGCGGGGTTATCGCAGGAATTATTCGGGGCAAGTGCGATGTCCTCGGGGGTGTCGTCAGAGGATTAATTGGGGGGTTATTAATTTATTAATGGGGGGGGGGGGCGATGATGAAGCTTGGTCACGTATTGTGAGTCATGGAGTCAGGAGTTTGAGGATGAGAATGGGAAATCGTAGGGTTTTAAAACTTCAGGTGTTAATGAAGCTGAAACTAGCGAAGGATTCGACAGCAGAAGATTTGTCATCT
>NW_021680352.1:461581-470505 GCF_001412515.2 Diachasma alloeum
GGGGGGGGGGGGGCGATGATGAAGCTTGGTTACGTATTGTGAGTCATGGAGTCAGGAGTTTGAGGATGAGAATGGGAAATCGTAGGGTTTTAAAACTTCAGGTGTTAATGAAGCTGAAACTAGCGAAGGATTCGACAGCAGAAGATTTGTCATCTTGTTTGATTTGTCATTTGATGTTTGGCGAATCTAGGGGTTCACAAATTTTTTAAAGCAATGTACAAACTCTTTCGCACTTAAAAAACATTTGTATATATGATTATTTGACTCTCCTACGCTTGGATATCCCCTAAATTGAATTTTCCGCTGATGAATGGTCTGCTAGCTTCAGCTTCATTCAATTTAGGGGATATTTAAGGGGAGGAGGGTCAAATAATCATGTGTGCAGAGGTTTTCTAAGTGAAGTGGTAAAATGGTACAACTTAATTTTGACTATTGACCGGTTTTCAATGAATATCTCGGTATCTAAGGGAGATAACAAAATTTGTGTTATAACCTTTTTTGTAGAGCCGATTGAGTGCTACAACAAATGTAATTACGGATATTTCGCTATCTCCCTTAGATTCGGAAATATTCCCCAAAAACTCAACTGGGAGATGAGTGGACAAACCGTTTTACCACTTCGCTACTGATTTTTACTTAAATTTGTCTTCAATTCGTCGCTAATGAATGGATGGAATTGAATCTTTTTCTTTCAAATGTAGGTATTTTTAGCCCTATCGATCACCTTTAATTCAAATTTAATTCATCGAGTAGATTTTTCAATTTTCGATTTTTTGCGAAAATCGGTTGTCCCACGATAACTAAAAAAAAACGTTCGGAATTGATTGAATGGTGGCTTAAAAAATTTGTTTGAATGTCCTTTTGACCGAGTTCGAAGATGAAGGCGATAGCAATAATCGTTATTTTGATTAATTTGTAAATTTGCAAAAATTTTGTATTTTTTGAAAATCAGAATTCCGGGGATATCTTTGAATATCATGCTTCAAATGACTTTAATCATACTTTAAAATGTTTATTTTAATGTCATTAAGTCCAAGTTAAAAGATGATTACGATAGCTATATTGCTTAATTTGATTTTTACGATGTTGTTGAAAATTTAGAATTTGTCGTGAATTTCCCTGAGAGTGAGCTTTTCGATGATTTCTTCAAATGTGATGTTTCAAATTCATTCAAGTATGTGTAAATAAAATTTTTCTATTAACATTTTATCGAAGGGCTGAGGGGAGAGATAGAACTGTAAAAAATACAATCGGTTGTGTGGAAGAAAGGGATAATGAGAATAACGATGATGAGTAAATTAGTTGAAAAGAAATCTTATTCAATTTAATAAAACGAAATAAACAATTAATTAATTCGTAATAATTATTCGAATTATTTATTTTATTTTATTCGTAATAATTCGTATTAATTCGTAGTAATTATTACGAATTAAATAATTAATCAATTCGTAAATTAATTAATAAATTCACTGGGCGCATTTAATACCTGGGTATTTCGCCTGCTAAACTTACATCAACTCAGATGGTCGTCATCACTCAGGCACTCGTTCTGTGAATCGTCCTTTATGTATTTATTCAATGTCGCGTATGCTGAGGCGTGGTTTTTATCGCCGAGGGGTTCGCTCGGACTATCTTATCGCCGAAATAATTCGGGGCAAGTGCGATATCCCCGGGGGTATCGTCGGCGTATTAATTGGGGGATTTATTAATTTATTAATTGCGCAATTGCGGGTGAGGGGTAGACCAGGGGACGATGACGATGAAGCCGTTGGTCACGTATGAGTCATGAAGTCAAGATTCCGACGAAGGAAACGGGAAATCATGGGAGGCTTTTAACACGTCAGGTGTTGGGGATTAGCTGTGATAGAGAAATTGTAACGTCTGGAGGAGGACCTGCGCCCGGCCACCTTCACACGTATTTAACGATTGTAATTAGATTAATTGGAGGAATTAGTCGATGGTTATGTGGGATGTGCATTGGGTTGGGAAGACGAGAGTTGTCATTCAGTTGTAAATTGTTTGATGATAATAATTACTTTTTTTTGTTCGATAATATCGTGTTTTTTAAGAGTTTAAAATGACATTTTGCGCGGAATTATATATTTTTTTAAACATTCATTGTTTATAAATTATTTTTTATATCTAAATTATTTATAAACAAATGTATTCATTTATTTATAAATAATATTTATTTATTTAATTATTAATTAAAAATGAATAAATTAATAATAATTTTATCGTTATTAAATTAATTATTATTAATTTATTTATAAAATTATTATTAAATTGTTATTAACATTAATAATGATTAATAATATTATTAAGTGATTAATCTTATTATATTAATTTATTTATTTATAAATAATTTATTCTTTGTATAAATGATTTATTTGAAACGTTTCTTTTCACCATTCAAGCAATGATTACCTTAAAAATTTATGTACTTGGCTCCATAGCATACATCACATCAAGTCTACTATATTTTTCAAAGGCGGAAATGTCTCGTAAACTTCACTTTTCGATGAGATCATTGTTAGAAACTACGCTACATGGTTTACACTCGCGATAAGAGAATGAGTATTTTTATCAATTACCGTGTACACAACGAGATACGCTCCTCAGCGCAATGTATATAGGTAAACGAACTCGAGTTTACCCCAAACAAATAACCGGGAAATTCAACGAATAACACCGCCCACAAGTTGATAACAGGGAATGAAATTCCAATCCCTCGTACATCGCAGACATAACTCGCGGACACGGCAAATATGATGACTATGATGATTTTTGTTGAATCGCAACAATGGCACACATTAATTTTAATAATTTATTCGTGTATCTATCATCTCAGAGCAGTCATTACGTTCATTAATTCGAATATAAATAATTCAATTAGACTTTTAATTCAATTCGAGGGTGAAATTGACCTGGGAATGACCGGACCCCAGGCCAACTCTCACATTAGAATTATTTTCATGTTCACAATAGTGTTTTGTTAGACTGCAATTTACACAATTCACGGTTGTACTCGTTTAATTTTTTTCTTCTCAGCGAGGTGAATGGTTTGGAGAGAAAAACACATGGCTGAAGTTGTTTATTCGTTGGAAATATTTTTTTATGCGAAATTCCGCGGTCAATTTTTTTATTTAAAAAGGGAGATGAATAGAAAATGGAATTCGATTTTTCTGGAGAAATTATTTTAGTGGGATTTTTTCTATGGATTTTTTTTAATGGAAGGGAAGGGAAATAGTGGAAAAGAATTAGACAATTCATGTCGAGGAATTCGTATAGAAAATATTTCAATAGAAAAAGTTCGATAGAAAAATAAAATTCTAGACTTGTTCTATAAAATAATTTTTCGAACAGTAATAGAATTTTCAATAACAGTTCAATAGAAATCCAAAAAAAATCTATTTTTCTATAGAAATTATTCTGTTGAGATATTTTCTATAGAATTTTTTCTGTTTAATTTTTTTTATGGAAAGGAAAGAAAAACAGATTGAAAAAAAATCGGAGAATTCATGTCGAAGAATTCCTCTAGAAAATATCTCTATAAAAATGAAATTTCAGTGACTTTTCCCGTTAAATAATTTCTATTGGACATTTTCGCTCGAAAAACGCGTGATACCTTCGAAATTCTCCAACAAAAACCACCCAAATCCCCCCAGAACCACTAGACCTTCAATAAACATTCCATCAGAATTTTCCATAAAGAAATTCGCCAGATTTTACAATTATTTTTTCGTGCATATGAAATTGCCATCAACCCAGACACATTGATCACGGCTGTACTGTGCCACTGGGGCACCGTGAGCTCAATGCTCTCCAGAAAGAAACAGGTGCCTCCATGACATTCTCTTACGTCGTAGTAATCGTAAAAACCTCTCCCACAAAACGATGCAGTCATTCCACATTACATTGAGCCCCAGCAAGAGGCATTGGCATCAGTCGTTCATCGATTCAAATGAGAATCATCGAAAAATGTCTAAATGAAAATGTCGAGAGAGAATAACAGCTCGCATTACTCGACACGGAGTGTATGGAGTTAAGTGCAAAAATTGTTGCCTCGATATTCTTGTTCAGTAGTACTCCCCTTTCCCCCTTTTGCCCCGCTCCATACGAGTCGCCCTACCCTTTCCCAGCCTCCTTTTCTCCCCAGCATCCATTCTTCTATCTAATACCCACTAGTCCGGTGGCCGACCTGTCTTTCTCTTTCCTTCTACACTCGATTCATGATGAGTTCCATCACCACTCGCTTCTTAAATCTAGCGTATGAACGGGGAGAAAAAAGTTGGTGGAAAATTACCAAACAGGTCGAGTATCCCCATCAAAAAATATATTATAGGAGCCAATTCCATATATTTTTCACATTACGTTTTAAATGGAAGAAGGAAATTTATATGGCGTTCCACATCTTTGTGGCGTCATAGGAAACGATTGGATGAGAAATTTCGGTACACATTCGTGGAGTTTGCAAAACCTTCGGAAATGAAAAATTATAATAATTAATAAGTTATAACTAAAGAGTGGATAGAAATTTAGTTGAAAAAAAAACAATTTTTGAAACTCAGGGAACACCTCCGAAAAACTCTTCTCGAGATTGCAATGTCAATGACAATGTCGTTACAACTTTGCTTTTCAATTCACAACAGGCATCATTTTTAAGGACATTTGTCATCTTTAGAGGTCCTAGCACGCCATTTCTCGACCCGCTCTTTCATTTGAGCCCAAAAAAGCATCGTAAAAAATTCATTCATATTCAAAATTTTAGCAAGAGTTTAAACAATTTTTATTATTTATTTACAAACAACGAATGTTCAAAAAAATGATTCTGTGTCTAATGAAATTTTAATGACGCTGAAAATTCACGATTTTTCCCAATTTTTCTCACGCAATTTAGTTGACAAATCAAACAATCCTATGAACAAAGTCTCTTTCACTCATTTTCTCACCCCTCGATTCCCCTAAAGCACCCCTTCTACTAGCGAACCTTTCCCTACCGTCACCTTCATATGATTACGTAACAACGACCCATGGGCTTCAGTATTGCACCTCCAACTGCAATAGCCTGAAATAAAATAAAATAAATGGTCCCCACCTAATCATCGTGAACAGTGAACCATATCCCGGACACCAGGAGCAGCTAAAAATTACGCAGTGGAAAAAAAGGTGCGGCGATATCCTCTTCCAAGACTATTTTCTCCCCCCGTCTAGTCAATTGCTCTTCGATAAACAACAGTTCTGGATAATTACGAGTGCCAGAGTCAAATCCATCGTTCAGAAGCGATCGTTCACACCGAGAGAAATATTCTGAACTGTCTCACGTAATTTTTACCTAAAATCACGGATTTTTTCCAGAGCGTTCCGTAATTTTTACCCGAATCTCCCGTGAAAAATAACGATACCGTCACGGAGAGAAAAATTCAATAAAAATTACCAGAAAAAAAACTCAAAAATTATGTTTCGAAACGTAATCCGCGAGCAAAGTAAAATTCAATAAAAAGTGTGAGTCGGAAGTGAAATTCAGTAGCGAAGTGGTAAACCGGTACAAGTCAATTTTGACTATTGACTAGTTTTTAATAAACATCGCGGAATCTAAGGGAGATGGCAAAATTTTTGTTATAACCTTTTTTGTAGAGCCGAATGAGAGCTATAACAAATGTAGTTACGAAAATTTCGCTATCTCCGTTAGATTCGAAAATATTCCTCAAAAACTCAACTGGAAGATGAGACGAATTAAACCAGTTTACCACTTCGCTACTGAATTGTACGAATCGCCACGTAAATTCAACGATTTGTTCCGTAAAAATTAACCAGCCGTCTGATGACTCACCGCTGTGGAGACAACAAGTCGTTCCGTAATTTTTCCCCAACGATTGAGAAATTTTGCGGAACGGAACGCAGAGATAACTCACTAGCTTCATAAAAATTGTTGAATGTTCAAGAATTTTTGATTTTGGAGGTACAATAAGTCGGCAAATTTCTGTGAGATTTGACTTCTTCGGGAAAAATAACGTGACAATTTCATATTTTGTTCGGTGATGAAGCTGAAAATTCACTGAACGTTTCAGATTTCTTCTCTTCCATTCCCATAAAAATTGCCGGAAAACGATTCCCCATTGCGGATTACGTGAATTGTTCCGTCATTTTCACTGAACATTTCTCTCAGTGCAGACGTTTCGAGAGATTTCGAGAGTGACGACGAATAAATTTCGAGGAAAATGGGGAAAACCCGTGGGTGGTGAGATCAAGGGGTGATGTCGGTGGACGAGACGAGCCTAGGATGAATAAACAGGTCTCAAGCCGCGGCATGAATGTACCTCAACGATTTTTTCATGAGCTCCACCTTCGTGTCATTGTACACCAGAACTAACGCGTCATTCCTCTTCACTGGGTTTTTCTTAAGACCTACTGAATAATTAAAACAGCGGAGGCTTTTCTTTATGCCGACGGTAACTGGAATTCATGTGCTCTCGTTTCAGCCTTGAGATGTGGGAAAAGAGGTTTATAGATTTTTTACGGGATATTTATCGTCTGGAAGATTTAGAAAGTACCTTCATTGTTTTTAAATCATCATATTTGAGGGAAACCGCTCAACGGTTCAAGTTGAGGATGTTTAGCCAGTGCCGGAAAATTCTGTAATTTTTTAGACTGACAGCAGAACATTTAGAACTAACTTTTCAAATGTTAAAAAATTGCAGGCGGCTGCATCTTCGATACAGCTGTAATTATTATACGTTGATACCGTCCAACTCCTTGAATTCTCTCGAATTTTCTAGAAACTCCTTGAATTACCTCGAAATTTCTATAATTTTTTAAAAATCCGATAGATGGCGCTGCACATAAGGACCGTTTCCCAAAATGACCATCCATATTGAAACCATACACGTATCCGCGTCAAAAAAAAATTGATCGCAATAGTCTCGGCAGAAATGAACAAACTAATTTTTCTTTATACGCGGGCTCTCATGAAATTTATGTTCAAATTGATAATTCACCTACTAGAAGACTCTAAAAATGGAAATAAAAATAGAAGGTAATGAGTCAAATCATACTGAATCCAATGACCAGAGAAAAATCTGGGGTACCCCGGCAAAAAGAGAAAATATTTGAATGATACTATCCCACAAAAGCGCATGTTAGCGCATGCATTTGCTGCATTTTATCTATTTAATTGCTAAATAGCGAACATGGGTTGGTGGATTGAAATTTGTATCAAAGTGAAGGGAATATCTTCATCTCTCAGTCAAAAAAAAATCAATTTCTTTTCAAGTACTTGTGATTTTAAATAGACATACTTAAATTCGACTAAGGCTCATATCAAAATTTTTGTCAGAATCTTCTTTTTAGCTCTCAATTCGCTCTACAAAAAAGGCAGGAGCTGGTATCGAAATAAAAAAAAACACTCCTCACCCTTCACCGATTCATTATTGAATTCATCTTGTTTACATGACATCTGCTACCTCTGGCATTTTAAAACCACAAAAACTCGATAATTATTATATTCATTATATAACTCGTTTCACTCCTTCTGATCAATACGAATGTTGCGTTATTACATAATAAAATTTTCTACTTCCGAGCCATATGTCGGTCGCAAGAACTCGTACGAGCCGAAGCCACTGCATTTCCAAGACTTCCCCCGAGTCTGCTCTAGCTCGCATTGCCCACGGTGCGCGATAAAATTATTCCATCAATTGTACTCGCCTCCGATTCACAGTTAATTGAGTGAACTAAAATCATTCCGCATTTTTTTCCTCGTCATTTAGTTGGGATGAAAAATCTGGGTTGAACTGAAAATTGGGATTTACGGCACTCGGTGCACCTGAGGTATACGTTAACCTCTCAATTCCCTTTTGCTTGGGGACGGTGAACTCATCGAGACGTCAGACAATGGGGGCATATGTCCTTTCATTGATGATCCCCCATGGGTACCGGTTTTTTTTTCCCGAAATGGTCACGCGAATGGAAAAAATCGGGGGATCGCTCAGCCTCAACGGAAAGATGAGACGCATTTTTTTTTATGAATAAGAAATATTTGTGGGGAAGTCTTTGCGCAAATATTGAGGCTGTTGGGGATAATCCGCTGGGGAGGCGCAGCCTGATCAAATAGGTCATTAGAGGCAAATGATAAATCGCTAATCTGCGAGACAATTCGTTTGGTTTGTTCTGAAAAGTAAACTTTTTCAATGTTCAGTAATTCGGGAGTGACTGGGGGAAGGTCTATAATTTTTTTTTTGCTTTCAAGGATTTCTGTCTGTCCTGAAAATGAAATTGAATTCATTCAAATCGCATTGTTTATCTAGGGAATAAATCATCACGCGTTGAAGAAGGGAATTCAACAGTTGAATATTCGTTCATTTTCAATTATCGATAATTTAAAATGAGTCGAGTGAAATGCCATTTTTTTTTGAATTTTAAGGTTTTTTTCGCGTTTCAAAATCGAATTGAATTTATTCAAAATATTGACCTTTGGAAATAATTTTTTTTTAAATTCAATCCTTCAGCAGAGTAAACTTTCAAGTTTAAAACTGCTTAAATAAAAAAAAAATTTCAATCCTTCAATCCTCGAAATTTCTTTTTTTTCAATAATAATTTTTTTTTTCGCACTTTAAAGTGAAATTTAGTTAGTTTAGTTTATCCAAATTGCATAATTCTTCCCGTGAACAAAATTCAATTCCTCGAAGTCTCATATCAATTTTCCCCGAAATCTTTCCAAAATATTGAATTTTGGAAATACAATCGGCGCATATTCTCACCCAGCTGAGCGTGTCCAAGTGTTGTGCGATGTTGTGCGCACCTGGTCAGGAGTTTGGGATACTACCGGCACACGGGGTGGACGCCGTGGACGCTCATTGGTGACGCCATCGTGCACCTATTCACAGGAGCGTACCACGTGCCCAAAAGCCCCTTGCCCCCCCCCC
>NW_021680352.1:470560-474081 GCF_001412515.2 Diachasma alloeum
CTTGCCCCCCCCCCTCTGCTCTTTCGGACTCCGATGATCTCCGAAAATAGACCGCAATCATTCCCTCGTAATTATCACCCGAGAGCAGAATCAAATCCTGGGCAAGCCCTCCCGTTGATAATTCTCCCACGAAGGAATGTGGTAACAATCTCTCGTTACCCTCTCTGCATGAATAAAAAAAAATCTCTTTCATGCTCAAGTGCTCTCCTCATACATATCAAGAGGCTCACCCATGAAATTCCGTCATACGGATAATCTGGAAGACGCTTACTACGGCTCAACGACTCAGAAAAACGCCCCTGCATTCATTATTTTCATTATTAAGAATGTGGGTAAATTATTCATACCGTTTATTTTTCCTGGAAATGTCGATTGGACTTTCAATTCCGACATTTTGCCATTATTTTATTTTTTTCAGAATGCCAACCATTTTTTATTGTTGAAAATGAACGATTTTTTCATTTTCATGAGAGAGTCATTTTTTGAGGTTCGAAAAATTATGAAAAATGATCTTGACTCCAATTATGGATACAAAATTAGTCGATTGAGACATTTTCTCATGTAAATAAACGCTTGTTTATGCACTAAATATTTTTTTTCTGAAATGCATAAAAAATGTAGATTTATAAAATAATTTTTAAAATAATTTTTATGTTGTAAAAATTTTTTAAAGAGTCTCGAGTTTAATTCTGAAGACGAATTAATGAAGCTATTGTCTAATTAATTTTCACAACCCGTTATTTTTTTCTGTAACAGTAAAACCTGTTTTAGAGGATTCGAACTATTTTTTATTGTTGAAAACTGCCGATTTTTTCTTTTTTTTTTCATATTCATGAGAGAATCATTTTTTGAAGCTCAAAAAACTGAAAAATGATCTTCAGTCCAATTATGGACTCAGGATGTGAATTATGAACAAATGAAAATCCATAAAGAATGGAGATTTATAAAAATCAGTTAGTTGAGACATTCTCTCATCTAAATAAACGATTGTCCATGCGATAAATAATTTTTTATGGTAGAAAAAAGTGTAAAAAATGGGTCACTAGATCAATTAAGAAGACAAATTAACGAAGCTATTGTCCAAGTAATTCTCAGAACCCTCAATATCTTTCATCATTTCCAAAAAATTATCAATAATCATCACAATTAAATAATACGAATGCATTTGTCCTTGCCATTATTTTTTTTCTACTATCTTCAACTGTATTTATCTACTTCAATTCTAATTTCAATACATAATCAAATTAATAATATATTTTCAATTCCATAATTCAAATATAATAATAAAATACATGCAACAAAGCTCAAATGATAAATAATTAAATGCCGTATTTTTAAATTATTCATAAATAATTAATTTAAAAATAGTAAACCTCCAAAGAAGAGTGAAAATAAAAGTGAATAGGAGGCATTGCGCATCAATAGAAGGAACGAGCCCGGGCCCTCCCCACTTCCCCCACTTCCACCTAAATAATACCCATCGGCACGCACTGTAGTACGCTCCCAAGGCCCCACCGGATACCGGTTAGGTTGAGCGTACCGTAGACCGTAGAATGCCTATCGGCAGGGACATTCCAGCGTGTCAGTCGCCACGAAGCCCTCACTCCATTCACTCGCTATTACTCCAAACATCGATATTACTCGCAATAGTGACACGATAAATGGATAAAAACACGTGGACAATTGTCAATGGACAGTGCAACGTCGCAATTGGGAGAGCTAATGCGGTGTTGACTTGGCATTTTACTTAATTTGACAGCCGGACCCATTCCGCAGCGGTTGGGCCCAAAGTGCGCTTGGCGTTGCCACTGCGCGCGCACTCCCATATTTCGTGAACTCTTTGAATTTCGGATGGGAGTTCAGTTGTGAATTTAACGCAAATGTGGAATTTTGATTTTGTGGAGGGTTTAGGGTGCGCGTGGGAGCGAGGGGCCTGAGGGGGTGGGGGAGACGGGACACGACGGAAAAGTGGGCCTTATCGTCAAGCGTCAGATGGATTTGGAAATTTTTTGGGGCTAGATTTTTGGATTTTTTTTTTCGAGGGCAACGGGGAGAGAGGTCAACATCCACGAGAGAGGATTAATATTCAGCTCGATACGGTCTCGGTGGGGTTCACGTTGCCCTAGGGAATGCCAAAAGTCCTTGAAACTCGGGGGCTTTTTATCACCTTGAGGTTTATTTTCGAGGCGATTGGCAAGGATGACCGTGCCGGAGGAGTAAGTTGCAGTTTTAAGGAGATTTTGTTGTTTAAGGGGTGGCAAATTTGGAATGAAATGGGGGAGATTTTTTTTTTATTCGAAGTGGTGAATAATTGATAGTTTCAGGTCAGGAAAAGTGACCAACTGCTCGAGCTTGAAAATAAAATTTGATTCATTAAATTTTGATTTATTGTTTTTTTTTAATAGTAAATATTGGAATTATTAACAATTCGGGAATTTCGCGGGAAAAAGCTTGTCCCCGATGATTTAAATCCCGGAGCAGAAAAGTGATTTTCATTCTCAACGAGATGTTATATTTCAAATGAATAAAAAATTGGAAAAAGATGAATCGAATTTTTTTTTATTCAAGCTGATTTTTTGTTAAAAAAAATTTTTTTTGAGTTTGAAAATGATTTTCTACTGATCCAAATGACGTCATTACTTCCAGAGACATAAATAATTCAATGTTACTGTTTTTTCTTTAAATAAAAAATACCAAAGTCATTTAAAATAATTTCTTTTGAATTTTTTTCTTAACTTAAAAATGAAATTTCAATAATGATGAATATTTTTTTCAATAAAATTCTACAATCGCTGAAAATTCATGAATTTCACAGGAAAAAGTTTCCACAGAATGAATTCTCCATTCTATCGCGTGAAAAATTGGAGCGAAAAGTCAATTACCACCGGTGATTTAGATTCTAGAGCATAACATTCGTAACTTCACAATCTCCTCCCATTCAGTTTTCTAATGTCACTTTAACGCTCATGACATGTTATTCAAAAATACTGACAACATAAAAATTCCTGACAATGGAATACTCGATTCTGGCGCAATCAGAGCTAAATCCGAATTTAATGACGCATTGTTATCGAATCCTCAATAAACGCCCTTTATATTTTATCATGAGTCACACACTCGTTACAATAATTTTTCCTCCATCACTCTGTGTTCTGTTTATGGAAAATAAATTGCATTCCCAATTTCGATAATAACGGAGGCACTGACATTTTCTGGATGAAGAAACCATTGTCCCTGATATCAAATGAAGCCATTAATTTTTTTTTCTGTGTAAAACCCTTGAGTGGAGTCCGCTCATTAATTATTTTACGATTCTACGGTTGAAAAATTGTGATTAAAACGACAAATGAAGCATTGACGGTGTAAAATCACGAGGTTAACTGAATTAATTTAGTAATATTGTGAGAAGTTGCACGGTACAATAATCATTGCGTTTTTCCACTTCCTAGGCCTTATACATGATGAATTAAATTAATTTTTTTTGGCACTTTCGTTTTTCGCGATTATCTCGGAAACTATGA
>NW_021680352.1:478647-478742 GCF_001412515.2 Diachasma alloeum
TATAGGCAGATGGACAGCTCAGAATTGCGTTTTTCCACTTCCTACACCCTATAGAAGGTGAACTAAATTAATTTTTTTTTTCATTTTCGATTTTC
>NW_021680352.1:479073-479167 GCF_001412515.2 Diachasma alloeum
GAATTAAATTAATTTTTTTTGGCACTTTCGTTTTTCGCGATTATCTCGGAAACTATGAGAGACGGACAGCTCAGAATTATCTATGGGATTTTGT
>NW_021680352.1:479275-496964 GCF_001412515.2 Diachasma alloeum
CGAGTTTGTAGCAGCGATGTCAGACAAGATATGAATGTTTTTTTGAGCTCAAATGAAAGAGCGGGTCGAGAAATGGCGTGCAGAAGTCTTTAAAGATGACAAATCTCTCTAAAGATGATGTCTGTTTTCAATTGAAAAGCGCAATTGTGACAACATTTTCCAGTGGGTTCTAGGAGTCTCCCCTGGTTCAACACCATCTTTAGAGGTCCTAGCACGCCATTTCTCGACCCGCTCTTTCGTTTGAGCTCAAAAAAACATTCATATCTTGTCTGATATCTTTGCTACAAACTCGGGTCTACAACTCGGGCCTTCAATTGAAATATGTAATTAATGATTACTTTAATAATTTTAAAGTGTTCTCTTCTCCATTTTGTATCGACTGAAGACATAAATTTTAGTCGTTACAACCCCCAAATCCCCAGTCATGCATCATTTAATGATCCGGATGTGATTCTTTCAAGAGGCACGGAAGCAACAGGTGTCCGCTTGTGCTAATGCACACGTCAGGACTTGAGACACACTTCAACCGGATGCTATGTTTTTGGACGATTAACCGATCCATAAACAATGCACTTGCGTTACGAAATATAATTTTAATTGCGGGAACTATCCCACAGGCTTGATTTATATTTAACAATTCCAGGTGATTATTTTTTCCGAGCCAATTTTATGGTTATAATTTTTTTTTAACAAGTTATGTTTTGTTGAATTGACGAAATTTTTTTAGAAAATGTCAGTGACATGTTTTATGATTTAAGAGTTTAATTTATTGAATTGAATTTCTTCATTTTCCCAACGAACAGATGAGCGCGCGCACAGGTCTAGTCCCCCAAAAAATTTGATCACAGATGTCCTATCGACATATTTTCACGTACCCAATAACAACATGATGCGCAACGACGTACTATTAATTATTATTTACAATTCCGGTGGTGTAAGCATGTAAAATACGTGTCTACACGCCGACAGGATGTAACCGACATTCCCGTGTTACTCACGACTGAGTTATTTAGTTGTCGCCGGGGGTATCACAGCTATTGGTATGGACGATACATCCGGACGACATACAGATGAATTCTCAAAAGCATCCCTGAGGCTGGTGCATTCGACCGCTCCATCAAAACGAAAAACTTAAGATCAAATTTTCCGAATCTCATGGGTGAAGCGTTAAAGTAGTACATACATAACTTGACTAATTGTAGAGAGAATTTGATGGATTAATTGTTTGCTCTCGTCAAAGCTAGCGTTCATGTAAGAAATTATCAATGATGAATAATTTTTTGTCGGGCATTTTAAAGTCATTTTTCCTCAGTACAAAAAATTAAAATTAAAAAACAAAAAAATTTGAATAAAATTTTGACTCACGATATTCTCGATGGAGCATTTCATTTTTACGTGCATCCAATTCTCGACGACATGGAATAATTTTTCTTAATAGCCTCTATTAACTCACTATCCCGCGTAATCCGTGATTATGGGGCAGAGCCAATCGTACAAATATTGGGTCGGGTGTGGCCCCAGTATCTCATATTGTGTGCTAATGGGGATTGTGCACGTATGCAAGCTGACAATGGGGGGGTTTGTGTGGGGATGAGAGTGCACCCGGTGGGAATGACTTTTTGGTAGATCCGGTGCTTTATTTTTTTTTTTTTCGAAAGGGGTAAGACCCATTGATATGCTAACGCCATTATTTTCGCTGTTTGTGTCTATTCTTGATGGAGAGTTTATGAAAGAGTGGCCGTTGCCCTTCATAAATATCATCAAGTGAATTTTAATCGCAAATTGACAGCCGCGAAAAAAAATTTACGAAGTATTTAAACTATTTTGACATTTTTCAAGCCTTTATTTCGTTGAAACAAGTATTTCACAATAAATAATTTTTTCTGATTATTGCCCTTCCATTATGCCCATATGCCCAATATCATAGAATGGTATTCAATTCTCTTTTGTTTGCTGGGCGAGCTTCATGAAAATTCGCCGCAAGACGATTGTACTCATGAAAACCGCCTTTTTCCATACGTTCGAGATATTTTCCAAATATTTAAATTTTTTCGAATTTTCCAACCCGATTTTTCCCTCCTCTCAAATGAAAAAGAGAGGACTCGAGATGTCAAGTGAATAATTGCCTCTCCAAGGGAGTATTGTACTCGATTCCCACCCCGAGTGTCAAAATGTAGCTGGAATGTTGGGTAAGGACTGAATGGGGGGGGAGCCCTCTAGCCCCAACAAATGACCTGCCTCCTCGGTTCGAGTGTTTTTACCTCTCCTCCCACAAATTCCATCCACTTCAACAGTCCCCCATTTCTCAGTGATTTTCTACGACCCCCCAATGTTTTTACCGCTGTATTTTACTTGACGCGCTTCATTGTGAATTCATTCCAATTCTCCGAAATTCATGGTTTCCGGTTTAATGGAATCACTTATTTTCTTATTCGTGCAGAATGGCTGCGGAAGCTGCTAACAAAAAGGCTGAACGCGAGGCACTTCGTGGGGTTATTCAACAATGGAACGCCAATCGTCTGGATCTCTTCGAGCTGTCGGAACCGAACGAAGTGAGTCGATGAGATGAGAATTATATTTATGGATGAATATGTGTCCCAATTTCTAGGAAACGTCTAGATATGGATTTGTGGCTAGACAGGAATTTATGTCTGGGTATGAATGCAGTCAGGAATTTATTTATTCAGGTTTCAACATAAATTTATATCCCAAGTTTATGCCTGAACCAGAATTAATGTCCAGACAGAAATTCCTGTTCAGACAGGAATTTATGTCCAAAATTTATGCCTAAGCCTGACTTTATGCCCACAAAGAAATTTATGTCTAGACAGGAATTCCTGTTCAGGCAGAAATTCATATACAGACAGGAATATTCTCTCTGTGAATTCATGTGCAGGCAGAAATTTCTACTCAGGCTTAATTTCATTACCAGACAGGAATTCCTGCCTAGACAGGAACTCATACGCAGACAGGAATTCCTGTTTGTACAATTCTAAACAGAAATTCCTGTCCAGACATTGACTCACGCGTAGACAATAATTTTAAAATTTATTCTGGCGTGAATTTATGTCAAGGCAGACATTTCGGTTCAGACAGAAATTTCTGTCGGGACATAATCAATTGCTGATGCATCCAGTCAAATCTAAAAGCGATCAATTCCCGAAAAAAACTCAAAACCATTAGGAATGATTTCACCAATATATTCAATATCTCCAGGACTTGGAATTCCATGGAGTCATGAGATTCTACTTCCAAGATAGCGGTCAGAAAGTAGCAACAAAATGTATTCGTGTGGCCTCAGACGCAACGAGTCAGGCTGTGATCGAAACCCTTATCGAAAAATTCCGTCCTGATATGCGCATGCTATCCGTTCCCGAATATGCACTTTACGAGATCCATGAGAATGGAGGTAAGTTATATTCCCAGAGGAGAAATCAATTCGATTGAGACATGTGAATGATCGATCACTTCCTTTGGCTTCCAGAGGAGAGAAAGCTGGGGCTTGAGGAGAAGCCACTGCTCGTTCAGCTCAATTGGCACATTGACGATCGTGAGGGGCGATTTCTTCTCCGTCGAATTGACGATAAAACTAATGCTCAGGGGGTGGGTTTCGGTGAGGGCACGAGTTTCAGGCGAAAATTGAGTAAGCGAGAGAAAAAGCAAATGAAGAAGCAGGAGAAGTTGAGCCGCCTGAAGAGTGCTGAACAGGATGAGAGCACGGTGCCAGTGGATCAGAACGGTGTTGCCGAAAAACTTTATACTGGTGAGTAAAAGATGCATTTGTTGAGTTGTTGCATACCGAGATGCATATCAGGTCTGGTTTATGTCATATCAATAATTTGTTATGTCATAAATGTGAACAGGAATTCCTGTCTGGATATTAACAGTAACAATCATCTGTTGAAATCGAAAGGGAATCAAATATCAGACAGGAATTCCTGTCTGGAAGTGAACTCACCCCTAGGCGGGAATTCCTGTCGGAGATTTAATTCTGTTTCGATTCCAGGAATTCCTGTTTGTGATTTTCTGGCAGCAATTGTCGCCAGATTCTTGAACAGGAATTCCTGTCTGGATATTAACTGTGACTTGAAATTGAAAGAGGACCACATCGTAGACAGGAGTGCCTGTCTAGGCGTAACTTCATGCACAGGCAGGAATTCCTGTCTGTGATTCGAGCCGTTTTTTATTTGAATAGATGATATAACTGTTAATATCCGGACAGGGATTCCTGCCTGGCCATAAATGCATGTTTGAACAGGAATTCCTGTTCGGCGATTCGATCCTCTTTTAATTTGAATAAATGATTGTTGTTATTAATATTTAGACAGGAATGCCTGTCCAAATATTAACAGCTACTATCACCTGGCATCAATTAAAATGGCTAGCAGGAATTAATTAAATTAGCATTAACATTTAAGCAGGAATTCTTGTCTGATCATAGACTCATGTTTAAACAGAAATTCCTGTCTGGATATTAACATCTACTCTCATCCTTTCAAACTCCAGGGGATCAAATCACAACAAAAAATTCCGTCTGCACGTGATTTAATTCCCAGACAGGAATTCCTCCCTGAAAAAAAGGAGAAGCAAAAAAAATATTAACCCACATTTTCAAACTTGAGGAATCAAAGGAAACTTGACTATTATCATGTCTTCTGAAACAATTCAACCATCCACAATCCTTCCCCCTAATATAAACAGTTTCTATCGATTAGCGAGTTGGCGTTGCCAAGCTCCCACCTACGTAAATCGATACTTCTTTAATCGAAAGCCATCAGGAAGCTCTAATTCCATTTTGGAAACCCCAAGCCCCTGGAAAATTTCGAACCAAAAATTTTTACCTGCCCTCAAAATCCACTAAATCACCCCTCTCTCTCTCTCTCTCTCTCTCTCTCTCTCTTTCTCTCTCTCTCTTTCACTCTTGACCCAGAAGAAAAATCAGTCTATTTACCTTCCAGAATTACCTGAAACGAGTTTCACCCGAAGTATTTCAAATCCGGAAGCTGTGATGCGTCGCCGTAGACAGCAGAAACTCGAGAAAAAACTACAGCAATTCCGTAGTAAAGACGGTGGTCCCGATACTGGGGGAACATTAAAAATTTATGGCGAAGCCCTCTGCAAAGATGTGCCTTACAAGACCCTTTTGTTGAGTGTCAGAGACTCGGCGGCTCAGGTAGTCAGAGAGATGCTGTCTAAATACGGGCTTGACAAGGTTGATCCACAGCAGTATTGTCTGGTGCAGGTGAGCACTTCTCACGAATATTTTAAAATAATGTAGACATTTTTTTGAATTAATGCTGCATTGTCATCGTCACGATGATAATTTCATTAAATAACATGTGACAAATTGTCGAATGGATCTTCATTTTCTCGATTTTATCAATGCCAAATTTTTTTATTCCTTTTAGAGGACCATTACGTAATTTCCTGGACGATTCATTCATTTTCGAAAAATAATAGTTTCATTATTTTTTATTCTTATTTTTGATTAATGCTATTCTATAATCATCAGAAAGCTAATTTTATCAAATAATATGTGACGAGTTGTTGAATAGGTCTCGATAATTAGAAAAAATCACTGAAAAGATTTTTTGATGATATCAATGTCAAATTTTTAAAATTGTTTTTATAATCTTTAGGAAAAAATGAAGTTGTGGGGATTTTTAAAATTAGGTGAAACCAAAAGCCAATTTATTTTCTCAATTTTCAAAAAATAACAATCTCCTCTCCTCCATTTTTAAATAACGTGCAACATCCTGAATTAATTTCACATTACCATCGCTAAAAAAAACGTCACTCCGATTACTCGAGTTAGAATGATCTCGTTATTCTTTTTGTGTTTGTATATCTGTCCCTCTGAGATGTGAATGGACATATTGGATTCGTTTGTAACACGATCTCTGGGTTTGGGAACAAGTTTTCGTGGTGTTGAGTTACAGAACAATTCGTTTACATTTCAATGACACATTTTTTCGGGCATTTGTTGGAGGACATTTTGGTAAGCAGCACGTGCTGATGGAGTCAATCGACATGTGTCAGGTCTCTCTCACGTAATTTAATTGTAATTATTATTGTCATTAAGGGTGGTGAGAGAAGTTCAGTGATTTAATGTTAGTGGGGGGCTTTGCCACTTGATCAATAGCTATTGTTTCAACACGTCGGGTTTATTGTTGTTTGATTTGCGTTGGGGGCGAGTCGGTAAGGCAGGCCCTATCGACCAGAACTTATCTTCGTTTTCCGACTAGTTCCCTGGAGGTCGGTAAGAGACACTCCTACAATCCCCCAAGAGCAACGCAGGGATCTTCAATAAATTTATAAACAACGAATGTTTAAAAAAATCATAATTTTGTGCAAATTGTCATTTTAATAAAAATTTGCACAGAATTATTATTAATTGAAATTTGATGATTGAAAATTGTTGAATCTATAGTGTGGTCTGTACCCAACTGTAAAAGACACTTGAGTATCTTTAATCGATGTTTTTCGTTTTCTCAGGTCAATGGTGAAGCCACCAGCGGCAATGCTCATCAAGAATACATCCTCGATGACGACGAATGCCCGCTGGCGATACTGATGAACCATCCCTCAACACGCGGTGAGTTTACGAGAATTCAAATTATTTATGGGTTGATATAAATGGAGATTGTCATGGCACTTGAGTGAATGACTGTAGATCGGATCCTTCAGTCCTCAATACTGAGAAGAAATTCCTTGAGTCGAGGGAGAAATTATAGAATAGGCCACAAGATTCAGGAAGTCTCTCAGCTAATCAGGGTGAATAAAAAATAAAAGCGTGACTGGAGAACATAATTTTTTTTATTTTTAAATTTATTTCTGCCCGTCTCAAATTGATAAAAAATTTTTTTTTTTTTTTATTGAGAAATTAGTTTTTACATTTTTAGTAGCAGAATAGCGAATTCACGCAGAATTCAATAATATTTATATACTAGGAGGTTCGATACGCTCGCCAACTCCCATGTGACCCTCATGTGAACCCCATGACCCTTATTTTGACCTTCTTGACCCTTATTTCAACCCTCATGATCGTCGCGACCCTTATGTTGACCCTTATGACCCTTATTTTGACCCTCGTGAACCGTATTCTAACCCTTGCGACCCTTCGAATACCAAATTTTTAACCTCAGAAGTGGATTTGAATTTTCATAATATAGACAATCTGAAAAAATAATTCTTCCGCCAAGAACTTTTCACTTTAAATCATAAAATCACACGAGTCTGAAGGGTCACAAGAGTGAAAAAGCCCTTAAGCTAATCAGGGTAAAATAGAAATCACTAGAATGAATGAAAAAATTAATATTGAAATTTCGAAATTTACAACAATTTTATTCTCTCGTTGAAATATATTCCGTACATAAGAATCTACCCTCCGAAATCATGGGGTCACGAGGTTCACGAAAGACTTCTGCTCAGTGACATTTCCAGTTCCAAACTTTCGCATTCCCTTAGAATTCGTTGATATTTACCCACCATCTGTAACTTCCACAAACTATTCCCCTAATTTGATTACTCAATTCATTGAACCCCCAGTTTCCCTCCAACTTTACACTTCTCCAACCGTGTATACTTTGAATTATTCTACGTGTGTTCGCAATGTGGAAGTGAAATAACATTTGAGTTTGATGCAGGCAAAAGATCGTGCGCTCTGAATTCAAAATGAGAAATAACATTTTCACGTGTTTGTTTCCCTCCGGTTACAGAGGGAAAATTTTAACAACCGAAGACTATAATATTCTAATATTACCACGAGATAAGGTAATCGGGAGTCGGCGCCAAAGACTGTTATTTTTGTTACTCGATATGCTTCCGACAACCAATTGAACTCCCCCGCTGATTATTTATAGATGGATTTCACTATTTCAGGGGTATTATTCAAGTATTTCATGCGGATGTGATTCGATTATCCTGCGGTTTGTTTTTATTAATAAGAATCGAGGGAAAATTATAAATGACTTGAATTAAGACGTTTTGAAGACACTAGTTTTTACCATATACAGTAAAAAGACTAGTGTCGGAAATGGAGACATTAAGACATGCATTCTAGGTATTCTAGGTGCGAGCGAAGTGAGCGGGGGGGGGGGGCTAAGCCCCCCCGGGGTTGGCGAGCGAAGTGTACAGTTAAAAACAGTTGTCATGAAGCAGAATTTGAAGGGTGGAAGAATTTTCGCGATTGGGAGAGAGCGAAGCGAGCAGGGGGGCAAGCCCCCCGGGGTTGGCGAGCGAAGCGAGCAAAGGGCGAAGCCCCCTAGTTAAAAACAGCTGTCATAAAGCAGAATTTGAAGAGTGAGAGAATCGAAGCGAGTGGGGGGGCTGAGCCCCCAGGGTTGGCGAGCGACGCGAGCAAAGGGCGAAGCCCCCTATTTAAAAGCAGCTGTTATGAAAAAGAATTCGAAGAGTCGGAGAATTTTTACGATTGGGAGAGAGCGAAGTGAGCGAGGGGGCTAAGCCCCCCAGGGCTGGCGAGCGAAGTCCCCCACTCAAAAATAGCTGTCATAAAGCAGAATTTGAAGAATGAGAGAATTTTCGCGATTGACAGAGAGCGAAGCGAGCGGGGGGCTGAGCCCTCAGGGTTGGCGAGCGACGCGAGTAAAGGGCGAAGCCCCCTATTTAAAAGTAGCTGTTATGAAAAAGAATTCGAAGAGTCGGAGAATTTTTACGATTGGGAGAGAGCGAAGTGAGCGAGGGGGCTAAGCCCCCCAGGGCTGGCGAGCGAAGTCCCCCGCTCAAAAATAGCTGTCATAAAGCAGAATTTGAAGGGTGAGAGAATTTTCGCGATTGACAGGGAGCGAAGTGAGCGGGGGGGCTGAGCCAGGGTTGGCGAGCAGGGGGCGAAGCCCCCCAGTTAAAAATAACTGTCATTTCAGACTATTTCTTTCAGATAGAAACGTCTTATTTTAAGACCTAGATCTCATTCATCACGGGTTCTCAAACTGAGACGTCTCCAAGCCCCTACTTTCCACCCCCATTTTCACCTCCGAATTTCTTCGCGCTACCTCACACAAAAATCGATTTCTTCTGTAAATAATCAGCTGAGAGGCTCCAGATGTTACTCCGGGGACAACGTCAGACGTTTTTTTTCCCCTAAGCTCTTGAAAATATATTCCGTTTCTGTGCCACCAACATACGTTACCGCTTGTAAATTTTTTAGTCTGTACGATCCAATTAGTGTGTCCCCCGAGGCTTTCTTGAATTTGAAACACAACATTTTCACTGGGCGAGGGTGCGCTAATGCCCTTATGACGTGGTTTATAGAAACATCTTGTCGGCTATTTTCATACGTAAAGCTTTTTTAATTGGCGATTCGTGACACCTCAGGAAAAATCCCTGTTTCCCCCTTTTTCTAATGGTCATTTATGTTTATATTCCTCCAATTATCTCCAAGTGGATTGAAGTTAATCGGGGGATTATATTCTTCGTGATGAATCGTGTTCTCATCAGACATGCGAAGATCCCCTACTCATAATCCCTTTATCGTTCAGCTTCTCTTTCAAGAGTATTGATCCGCATTACGACGATCCTCGGTGATTCGTCCGAAGTTGACACCGAAGATTCTGGAAAATTCTGATACGATTCACGTAATGCAATCTGCGGATTCCATTGTCCCACCTCGGCTGTCCAGCTTCGACCGGACGTGTTTTTTTAAATTAAAACAAACTTCCTTCCCCTCGTCGGGTATTTACATAATATCCTTGCTTACTCGAACGTATCGCTGGCAGACACTGGAGTGTGTCAAGGAGAGATATGAGAATTAATTCTGAGTAATTTATTTACGTGGGATGGAGAGCACTGACCTCTCAAGCATCATCTCTTCTTTATTTGCAAATTGAGTAAATCAAGGGAGGAAATTATCGTACACTCTTACAAAATATAATAAATACTGGTGCCAGGGGTGTTTATTCCCTTTTATGCATTAATTGTTTATTATTTTTCTTGTTTCAAAAAGTAATGCGACTGATGCGAGTCATATGTCATTCTCATTCCATTCTCCCTCAGTCAAAGTCGTCACTCCACTCACCTTTTCCATCAGTCAATCTAAAAAAATCATCTCAAGCTAAAAAAAAAGTACATCTAAAAAAATGATCAACAAAACATCGTTATCTCCTCCGTAATCTACTAACATTCACCTACAAAAAACATTCAGCTATTCCCTATACAAGTCTCCCTCACAAAAAAGCCTCTTCATCCCAAGGAAGGGGCAAAAACCTCCTGACAAAATGAAAATCTTTTCGTTTGACTTGTCTCCCAAGTGTCCGTATAACGAAGAGCCCCAAAAAAACCCCTAAATGAGGGCTTGAATCCGAACAAAGAGAAGGAGAAAAACAAAAAAAAAGTTAAAAGGGAATCTGCGGTGTAGTCCTTGAAGAAATGCCCCCCCCGCCGCCACCGCCGCCGGTGTGGGTGTGTAAACGTACGAGTGAGACAGATTGGACTAGGTGAGATAGGATTGGCCGAGGCAGGTCGAGGGAGCCCAACGGTATAGCACAGGGTTGGGGGTCACGCTGCCTTCGTGCTTTACCCAAGCTTCAGTTGCCTCTCGGTGCTCCAACCGTAGTCATTCGTCTGTGTCCACTCGAGGTAGTATAAAATCACTTCACCATTGCCAAGTGCCATAAACCATCATTTCCCACCGGATCGTGATGTCTTCATCAGTAGGAAAATTCACATCGCCAAGTCTTCGTGAAACTCTGGGACCACATTGACCTGAATGAGACAGCCTGATGACGATGATTTGACAAGAATTAATCATCAACATGCCTACGCATCAGGATTGAAGGCTGAACCCTGGCTAATTGCACAACTGATCAGCTTACCCAATCCGATAATGTGAGATAGTTCATTGTGATTGGATACGTAACACAGCGTACAACGATTTTCCTCATCGAAGAGAATGAAATTTGATATTTAGAGAGATTAATTATTGACCCGACTTACTAATTCACCAAAAGTCTCTTGCATCAACGTATTTACAATGTTCAGATGGACCTAGCAACATTCTAAAAGAATCGGCAAATAGTGGCCTGGAACAGCCTATCAACAGTAGAAACAAGTGGACCTGATGTTTTTTATTTACATTATAAATATGACCAATATATCGAGAAACCAATGTGGACCAACTGAGGGATCTTTAATCTACCAAAGACTTTAGGCCTTAGTGATCTTGTGAATTGATGGACTGTGACATTTACACGGAATTAATGGAGTTATCTTCCTACGTACCTTGAGTTATGAGGAAATAAGCCTGAGTTGGAGGTATTAAGTGCTGTGAGCTTTGACCGCTAACATAACTCATTAGGAGGGACTGTGATTACTGAGCACGATGATGGATTGGGGAATCAGACGTAAGCTTGTTTTCCTTTTGTTGGGTTTAGGAGGGGACGGGAGGTGCTCAAGGCGGTCGTTTTGTTTAGTAAACAAGTGATTTTAGGGAGGGAAAGGGTTTATTTTTGCTTAGGGAAGCTCCGGTTTTTCGAAGGGAGGGTTTCCGCGTGAAGATTGATGTCTATTAGAACTCAAGTTGTCAGATGAAGGAAACATGGTTTTTGGCCGTTCATGCGGATGTTTGAGGGTCAACAGTCGAGGGTTAAACGAAAGAGATGAATGAAGTGATCGGAAGACTAAAGCAATGTTAAGGGTCAAATGGGAGAGAGAGGCGGATGGGTCAAGGGGTCAAGAAGACGTTTTTTGAAATGTTTTCTGATAGTTTAAAAACGCAAATCAAAAGAACAATCTTGCAGGTCAAACGGGAGAGACGAATGGAGTCATAAGAAGAATCAAATCTTCTTAAGGGTCAAATGGGAGAGACGGGTGGAGCGGACAAGAGGGTCAAACGTGAGAGGCAAGCGAAGTGATCACTCCACACGTCTCTCCCATTATACCCTTAAGAACGTTTGACCCTTCTTCATTTTCTTGAGTAATAGAGATAGAAGCAGTTACCTGAGTTCTCAGTTTTTATTAGGAATCTCCCATGAAGAATTGACTTCTTGAATCTTCATCCGAATTTTCAAATGTTTTCTAACAGTTGAAAAATTAAAATTGAAGGGTCAACACTCTTGAAGGTCAAACGGAAGAGACGAAGGAAGTGATCACACGAAGATGTGAGAGACATGCGAAGTCATCACTCCACCCGTCTCTCCCGTTTGACCCTATAAAACATTGACCCTTCATCTTATTTTGAAAAAAATGGGAACATAAGTTTTTGCACCATAATCCGATGAGCAGACACAATCCCGGGATCACTTACCTGTGAAGATGCAATATTCCCTCACGTACCGTTCCACAGAGTTCCAGCTACCCTCACACCACCGATATCACGGCAAGCGTGTCAAAGGTTATCACCAGTGGAGTACATGTCTGTCGGAGGTATATCCTCTGACCTACATTGTATCCAGTAGCTATGTTAACTCTGTCAGAATCACATGTGCATTATTACGTCAGCGTATTGATATTCAAAATTAAAAACCCATCGATTCTCGGACAACAAAGCTCGAAAACTTTGCGGTGAACTTTACTATTGAAGCGAATTCAATTATTCCAGTGGTCAGAGAGCAATAATGAATTGCCGCGTGCATTGATTTTCATACTCAGAGGGAAGTTCTTCACGTTTCATACAGATAGCACAAGCTATTTGTCGGAAAAGTGCGCTTGTCGTAGTGGAAAAATTTGTCCTAGACAAAAAGCTTTCATAAGCAGTTGTGGAGTTTTGCCACAATGGGAACGCTCCAGTAAATAGATTTGCTCCCGCCGAGAGGAAATTGCGGCGTACAATCGTGAGACCAAAAGGTCGTATCTCCCTGCAAACAATCTTTCGTCACAACCAATTCCTTAGATGGATCTTCTTTAAAGGAGAAAGCTTCGTTTGCAGACGACGGGAGATACGACCTTCCGGTTTTATCGAATCTCCATAATCATTGACCAGGAATGGAAAGGTCGGATGTCCATTCCATCATGAGCATCAGGATTTTCGAAGATAATGCTTTCGAAAGTGTAGAAGATCATGCGAAAAACTGCGGTTGCAGCGGAAAAATTTGTCCAGGACAAAAAGCTTTTATAAGCAGTTGTGAAGTTTTGTCACAATGGGAGCGCTTCAGCAAATAGATTTGCTCCCGCGGAGAGGAAATTGCGGCGTATAATCGTGAGACCAAAAGGTCGTATCTCCTTGCAAACAATCTTTCGTCACAACCAATTCCTTAGATGGATCTTCGTAAAAGGAGAAAGCTTCGTTTGCAGACATGAATGGAGATATGACCTTCCGGTTTTATCGAATCTCCATAATTATTGGCCAGGAATGGAAAGGTCGGATGTCCAATCCATCATGAACACCAGAATTTCGAAAAGTAATGGTTTCTGAAGTGAAGATCATTTCTGCAAGAAACCATGATCTTCTGCACTCGAAACCATGACCTCCTGCATTCGAAGAGCGAATGCATCCCTGCAAATCTGCCCCACCCAGAGTGTATTGATGCCATCATACGTTGTTGATCCAGTGACCTATAAGGAATCATCGGAATTCCTCCACCAACTTAATTATGACTGTTTGTCCATCACCAACATACCTCAGCACTCCTGCCCTTGGGCTGACAATTCCACTTACTACCAGGTGTTTGACTTCAAACACCTGGGCGGTAAAAGGGGGGGGGGGAATAATGAATGAAAACGCCCGCTACACCGTAGATTCTGAAGAGATGCCCAGAATCGATAGGCCGAACGTGCGCCGTGCTTGTTGCTCGTGGTAGCGTCCTCGATTTAAAAGTCATGTACGCTCTCATTTTCTAAAAATAAATCTTGTCGACGGCTATTTGGTGGTTTTGACGAATGACGATGGTTTTGTTGATAGTTGTTAGTCACGTGCTGGGTGATATTCATCAGATTTCCCGGGCTGGGGGAAATGTCATTTGTCGGTTTGTTACGCTTGCTTTTGGGGACATTATGAGACACACGCAGATGTTTCTGCTGTTCCTAATGCTCTAAGTCCTAGCCTAGGGCCTTGATTAGTTTCGAAAAATCGTTTTGCTATTTCTGTTGTCATGTTTTGTTATTTATTATTGGTGGGTTACGAACTACTGGCGTCATTACTTTGGAAGATGATCAATTTTGTAACGGACGGCAGTGACCAACAGTCGAGAATTCTTACATAAGGAGTGGTATATTCCGGAAAATCTATCGGGATATGTAATTGTACCTCGGATAATTCCGTTAACGACTCCCCATGGTATGATTTTAGGATATTTATCTGATTTCCGGGGCTGGGGAAATGCAATTTGTCGATTGGTTTTGCTGGAGGGATGAGACGCTCTCAGATGTTTCTGTTGTTGAATGTCCTGAGTTCTTGGCTAGTTTCGAAAAATTGTTTTGCTACTTCTGTTTTCCTTCTTCGTTATTTATAGTTGGTAAATGATTAAGGACTAGGTTCATTCCTTTGATAAATTATCAATTTGGTGATATGTTGGACATGTTAGAATCGAACCTAGACGAACAGCATTCATCGATTGTCCAGGATTCCTTCATACGAAGTGGTAAAAATCCGGAAAATGTATCTCAATTTGTAATTGTGCCTAGTGTAATCCCGTGGCTGGGGAAATCTAATTTGTCGATTGGTTCCGCTTGCTTTCTATCTAATGATGAGAGATACGCAGATGGTTTCGCTGCTCTGAATGTTCTAAGTCCCAGGTCCTTGACTAGTTTCGAAAAATCGTTTTGCCATTTCTGTTTTCCTTTTTTGTTATTTGTTATTGGTAGTTGACCAAGTAGTGCGGTCATTTCTTTGGAACATGATCAATTTTGTAACGGACAACAATGACCAACAGTTGAGAATTCTTGCGTAAGGAGTGGCAAATTCCGGAAAATCTATCGGGATATGTAATTGTACCTAGGATAATTCCGTTACGACTCCCCACGGTGTGATTTCAGGATATTTATCTGATTTCCGGGACTGGGGAAATGCAATTTGTCGATTGGTTTCGCTGGAGTGATGAGACACTCGCAGATGTTTCTGCTGTTGAATGTCCCGAGTCCTTGGCTAGTTTCGAAAAATTGTTTTGCCACTTCTGTTTTCCTTCTTCGTTATTTATAGTTGAAGAATGATTGAGGACTAGGTTCATTCCTTTGATAAATTATCAATTTGCTGACATGTTGGACACGTGAGAATTGGACCCAACCGACGGACAATAATCAATAGTCGAGGATTCTTGCGTAGCGAACGATAAAAATTCCGGAAAATGCAGGTGAATATGTGATTGTACCTAGGAGAATTTCGGGGAGTTCACGAGCTTCGGAACTTCATAATATGAGGAATTGGGGAATCGATTGCGTCAGGTATGACCAGATCAATTCATTTTGGATTGGGAGTAGGTTATTTTCCGGCAAGTCCATCAAGCGGGACTGATTTGGTGGTGTGCTAGTTTTCTGGTTCGATACACCTTCAAACGAGCAGCGAGTATTCTGATTCTGCATCGCTGATGCTTATGTAAGGGCTTCGATTGAAAAAAAAGATGGTCCCTGACGAATTGATTCCAGTGGGGATTGATTGATGGGACAATCGGGGGTGGCTCTCTTCGGCTATATAATAAAAAGGAAGTTGTTGGTGGGCTGGAGATGGTGGAGGACACCTGTCTTACCAACCTCTGGTTCCGAGAGTGGAAGTTTTTGGAAAAGCTCACTCCGTCGAGGGTAAATGGCCGAGTGTTGGGGGCGCTGTCGGCATTGACCTGATCTGTAGAAAGCTTGTTACCGACGATGAAGAAGTGATGTTTGGATTTTTATCAAAAGCTGGCAAATTTTTATTGCTCGAATTCGTCGTTCTTTTCAATTGTTTATCTTATAGATTAACTCGTCAACCCTTATATGGCCTACATATGATCCCCATGACCCTTGTTCTGGCCCTCATGACCCTTGTTCTGATCCTCGTGACCCTTGCGACCCTTGATTTTGGTTTCTTAATTTTGAGTATCAAATTTGCATCACCAGAAGTCGATTTGGATTTTTATTGTATAAACAGAGATACAAGCCCTTCTTTTGACCCTTGTGACCCTTAATCTGACCCTTGTAAGCTAAATAAAAATCTGACAAGGCTATTAGAAAAACAAAACAGAAAAATTGAAAATTATCGTAAAAAATTAGGGAAAAATTTCTTAATTATATTTCAATTCACGAAATTCGCAAATTTTGATCGTCAAAAGTGTCTCATAATTAATAAAAAAATAACTCAGATATTTTGTGGGATTAAAGAGTTTCTGGTTTTGGTTTTCACTGACATTTAGATATTCTACAACTAAAATTTGACTCATTCTCGTCTATTAAATTAGTTCAACAACTTCGGACAACTTTTGATGACTGAAAAATGTGTCTCGCGAACTCTCAACTTCCCAAATTAGTCTTTCCGAAAGGAAATCGACCTATCCGCCTCCACCAGCATCCGTAAACATCATAAGTCATAAAAAAAATGTTGTGTTACGAGAATAACATTCTCCACCCCGTCACCGGCAATTTCCGCTCTGCTGCCTCAACATCCCATTCCCCCGAACAGCAATGACTCCAACATTCGGACATTTGTGACTCTTTCAAAGACGAGGCAATCAAAAAGTGTAGCATCATCCCTGAACAGTTAATTACCTCTCCGCAATGCATACGTGAGACCGTTTGCCAATGTTATTCTCCTACCCTGGGGCATGAAAGTTGCATCGTAAAAGTGGGGGAAGTGACGTTGGAGTTTCCCCGGACGTTTTCTTTTGGAATAATACCACCGTTAAATTACTGGAGAGGGTAATGGATGTGGCGGGTAATACCACGGGGCGAGATGAGGATATTCATGTATCTTTTAATGTTTTCTACGCGCAAACATCAAATTTTTCTATTAAATTGTCACTGAAAAATTGAATTTTTTTTCTCAGCTGAAAATCGAGATATTTCATTGATTTTATTCTTATTTATTCATTTTCGTGATGTTTTATAAATCATTTTTCAGGTTTAATTTTTTTTTTTTATAAAAAAGAAAAATTCCAATCTTTGAATTTTTTTTGAAAGGAAATTTCTGGGATTTTCTTCAAAATAAAGGGAAAAAATATTTTTACAGTTTAAATAATAAAATGGAGCTTCAATAAATGCTCTAAAGTTGAATTTCAATTGTTGAAAAATACTTTAAAAAACTAAAATTGCCAAATATTTTTTTCAGCCAAGAAATCCCTAATTAATTGAAAAAAAAACTAATTTAATAAAATGTTCAATCACAAAAATAAAAAAAATTTACTCTTCGGATTAAAAAAAATCAGGAATTTTCCTCAAAATACAGAAGAAAATACATATTTTTCCACTTTCAATGATCAATTTAGGCCTTCAATAAAAGCCCCGACGTTGAATTTCAAAGTTGAAAAGGATTTCTAAAAAATAAAATTGTTAAAGTCATTAGCCTCTCGGAATCCCCCGCCCCATTACCGTAATTACGAAGTTCTTCAAAAATTCCATATTCTCGGACAATTATCCTCTCGACATTTACCGCGGCAATCTCCGGAATTTTATTCCGTCAATTATTCAAACCTTCAATTCGAGTAATGAAATTATCCTGATGAACTTCCCTTTAATGTTGATAAGATATCGAACTCCATCCATATTTGAATAATTACGGAAGAATTAGCGCGACTTAGATGATTAAACATCCACCCCCCCCCCCCCCCCCCCC
>NW_021680352.1:496975-556742 GCF_001412515.2 Diachasma alloeum
TCTCCCCCCAGTTCTATTTTCTCCGCTTCGCCACATGATTATGGAATGAGTTTTGTTGTGAGCGCGGCGTCTGCGCCAGTCACACGTGCGCCGTGACGGATTTCTACGTGTGTTTGCTCGGCGGTAACTCCAGCAGTTTTGTTTTAACAGGCGTTGATGACGGCTCGGGGTGTTCCCACAATATTTATTTAACAAAATGCGAAGCAATTCCATCAATGTTAATTTTTTGAATCGATAAAAATTGAAAATAAATATTGATCAACAATTTCAGTTGACCAACTCTGTTTCTCTTCCTCAAATGAATGAATCAATAAGTGAATGTAAAATTCATGTGGAAAAAAATGTGCAGAAGTTTTTGTAGAAAACGAATCAAAAATTATTTATTACAAATTCCACAAGTTGAAGTGGTTGATGACGAGTGGACGTGTGAAATTTAATAATTGAAGATGATTAATTAGTCGAGTAATTGATAGGTTGATTGAATTTTTAAATTGTTCATTCTGAATTAAATTTAAAAAATATATTTTATCAAAAATCGTTCAACCTCGGGGTTATTTCTGTGAAAATCAATTGAGTCTTTAAAAATAAAATAATCATAAAGAATTCATCAAAATTAATGAATATCATTGAATTGTGTCCTTCAAATCTAAAATTCATGTAAAAAAAATTATCACAATTTCTTATAAAAAAAGAGCCAAAAATTATTTATTATAAATTTCATAAGTTGAAGTGATTGACGACGAGTGGACGCGGGCAATTTAATTATTAAAAATAATCAATTAGTCAAGTAATTATTAAACTGTTTAGATTTGAAAATATTTATTTTTTGATTAAATCAAATTAATGAAATAAAACCCCGTAATAATTTCCCTGGAAATCAGTTGATTGACTGAAAACAATAAAATCACAAAGAATTCATAAAAATAAATCAATATGATTGGTTTGTGGTCGTTTAAACCCCGTCGTAGTGGCAAAGTCGAGATATTGTTGGGTAAGTTTCGAATATAATTCAAGTCCAATCAGCGTTATGCCATCGCTGATTAATTACTGCTGAATGACGGCAGAACAGGGCAGGGAACGCATACATAATCATCCAGTGATTGAAACAATACCCGCAGTGATCAATCACCCATTATTTTACAATAACAAACCTGAAAATAATTCCTGATGAAATTTTAATGTGTGTCACTTTCTCGGGAATTTATAATCAACTCATTTTAATATTTCTATTGTGCTTTCTCTTTGTTATCGGCTGACCTACAAGCGCTCCTTTCAGCCGAACGCACACGTTTGTTTGACTCCAGTTTGGTGCAATGAAATATTCAGTTTCTTACGGGAACCATTTTCGTTTTTTATTTCTACCAATGTTCAATTAGGGAAACTCGTCGCAATCGACAAATTAGAATGGTCGAGGGAATTTTATTTTACGGTTGAAATTATTTAACATTTTATTTCTCTCCAAGTGGAATTTTTTTTTTTGCAAAATTAGGAACATTTATTTTTTGCTTTGAATGGAAATTTCACTTTTATTCAAATTTTCTTCATCAGTCGAATTCCATGAATATAGACTTTAATAAGCTCTATTCATTGACCCCAATTAAAATTCAATTTTTCATACAGATTCGAAAAATTGATATTTTTCCAAAAGCCGATTTTTCAACGATCACTCAAAAAATTGTCATCAAAATGGAATTAGTCGTGGCTGAAATAATTGATAACAGTAGCCTCTTGATTCTATCAGAATATGATGGGGGTCGCACAATTAGTTGTTGAGTTACAGCACATTGTTTATGCGATTTAAAAGAAAATCCTGAATAAACCCTGATTAAATCCCGGCTATACACTGATTAAACCTTGATTGAACCTCGATTAAATCCGGACTGAAAACGAATTCGAGTCTTGAGAGGGTTTGAATGTAGAATTATTTGACTGAACGAAATAATACGCAAAATTTTGATGACATTTCAATTGATGATGGTACTATGACATGAAAAAATAGAAGAAGTGAATACTGAAATAAGAATTTTAAAAAAGAGAACCCATTCGGAACAATTATGGAAAACCATTTACTCTCGTGTATTTGTTATTTCTCATGTATCAATATGAGAAAAAATAAATAAAAATGGAAATATATGTTTGCGCAATTGAAATTCTCTTCATGATGAGTCCGAAGGAAGTTGCCTAGCACTAGGTGAATACAGGGTCACTGCACTAAAAGTCATTGTACTTAACCCGTTTGCTTTTCCTCTCTGCAATCCTTCGCAGGTAAAGAACTTTTTCACGCAATTTACACACGTCGGGGAGGGAGGGGATACATCGCTGACGTTTACGTGCATCGCAGTGTGTGAGAAAAATTGTAATGACTGGGGGGGTTATTACATGGTGTGCGAGAGGGGAAATGAGGAAAAATTAATTAATTGAGGAGGAAATACGTGCCATTACATGTTTGCTTCATTACAGTATTTTGTGCGAAAGTGTTGAATTTTTCATCGTCAATAACTCAACATCGGCTGAGTGAAATCGGGCGATTTTTTTCTTATTTTAAAGGAATTTTTTCAAAGTTTAAAATGAAGTTTGATTCATCCAAATCGCATCATTTAATGGGGAGATATCGATAATTAAATACAATTAATTTTGGAATCCAAAATTTATCTTTTGTGTCCTGTATTTAATCGTCCGATTTTGATCGACAATAACTCGGCTTCCGCTGAGTGAAATCCTCCAATTTTTTTTCCATTTTGAAGATTTTTTGCAAAGCTTTAGAATGAGCGTCAATTAATTGAAATCGCATCATTTGTTCCGGAGATATCGATGATTTACGTAGACAATCGGTTTATTTCGCTTTAACCAGCGAATTTTCGGTGATAATTAACGAATAATAAAACATAATGGAACATCAATCAGTTCTAACCGTCAGCATTTAACACGTGGAATAATCCGGTTGCCGCATTGGTGGCAATCATTCAGGACGACCTATATTCTCCATAACCCTTGCGTGATGTATAGCGAGACAATTGTCACGCACGTCAATTGATGGAGGGTTGTATCAGTGATTGTAGCGGCTGGTATTTTTATAACAATTTAATTCTGGGGTACAGGTGGAATGGGGGAGGGCTAATGAGGTGGGTTGAGGCTTGGGGCTGATAGCCCTGGACTCTGGCCAATGTACCTATCAGCTTGATTTCCTGTTGCGTTTTCATGATGTAGGTGGGCTATCACAGTCATGTAGAGCGTCGGCGATCGATTTCATTCAATTTCTCATGTCGATTGATTGAGGTGAGGATGACACTATCGATCTCGAATCTCAACTCAAACAACTGAATTTCACGATTGAATGGGAGCTCTGTAATGCGTTAAATTTTAATTTTCGATTTTTTCGGCTATAGCGACCAAAAAGTAATTATTCAGATCCAAAAAAATTTTCTTCAATTGTTCGTTAATAAATGGATGGAATTGCATCTTTTTTTTTAAACGTAGGTATTGTTGATCCCTATCAATCGTCATTAATTAAAATTTAATTCATCGATTGGTTTTTTAATTTTCGAATTTTTTCGGAAATCGGTTGTCCCGCGATAACTAAAAAAATTTTCTGAATTGATTTAATGACAGCTTAAAAATTTGTTTGGACGTCCTTTTGACCGAGTTCGAAGATGAAGGCGATAGCAATAATCGTTATTTTGATTAATTTGATTTTTATGATGATTGTTGAAAATTTCGAATTTTTCATGAATTTCCCTGAGAGTGAGGTTTCTTCAAATGTGATGTTTCAAATTCATTCAAGTATATGTAAATAAAATTTTTCTATCAACATTTTATCGAAGGGCTGAGGGGAGAGATAGAACTGTAATAAGAACAATGATGATGATAACTTTCAACTAACTTGAAAATCTGACAAAATTAGTTGAAAAGAAATCTTATTCAATTAAATAAATGACATAAACAATGAATTATACATGATAGAAGGAAATAATGTACAAAATAACCGTTGGCTTCTCACAAATTAATCATTAAAACTATTCCGATCAATTTCCGGAAAACGATGATTTCCCATCACCACTCCGCAATTTCCCACAAATCATTGCAACATGGCTCGTAAAATTGTCTTCAAATATACCTTCCACATTAAATAATCATGCGACTAAAGCCGCAGTAGGGATAACCGCACGCAAAAGAATCCTCAATAATATATGGGAAAACTCCAAGATCAATATCATCATTTCATACTTTTTACAATGGAAGAAAAAAAAAAACAGCCGACATTTCCGAAGGAAACGAGTGCCATCCACATTGTCTAAAAATCCGCCGTCAGTCATCGAATTATGAAAAATTCTCTTCCCATTTTTACGAGCATAATGGACATTTCGAAACAATGAACACTGCGTAGTGACAATGAGCAAGATATAAACACGGGTTGAAACTTTTCTGAGCCACTGGCTGGAATACATCTGCACTTTATAAATGTCAAGCCGCATCAGCGCTCCGGGGGATCCTCTTAATTACAAAAGTCCAATTGAATTTTTCCACAAATGTTTCGAATGAATTGAATATTGTCCGCCAGACTGGGGGGGGAAGGGGGAGGGAGGGGATTATTCACGTGTGGATAATGCATGTTTTCAATGAATGGTCATGCAAATGGTGATTTCGAGTAACTGCTTTGTCCTAGACCCCATAAAGTTGGTTTATCGATTTACCAAGGGTATATCACATGGACTTTGCGGCTATTTTTGTTGGGGTTTTGATATTACGACGATTGTTATCGTTATTTGTTAAACGGTTGCTTCCGTTTATGACAAAGTCAGTTTTTTCCCTGCGACAAAAATTAATGGGCCGGTTTTAAATGCTCTTGGGAATATTTTGTTGATATGTTTTAGTCATCAAATCATTTATCGCAATATGAAAATTCAACAGCTGATAAATTGGGACATGATTCCCATCGATCGTATTGCTTTTATCAGTAAGAATAATTATCAACAATGAATTGAAAAAAGTGATCGAATCTGAGAGGAAAAAGGGCATAGTGAACGGTCAACCTATAAATATCCTCTATTGAAAAAGGGAAATTCTCCAATTCGTGAGAACCCCCTGAGGCCCCATCTCTCCCCCATAAAAAATATCGACAAATATCCGCATTGGTCGCAAAGATGTCCCTGCCTCGTCATGCATAAATCCACACTGAGAACTCCCTCCCAACCCCAGTGCAACCGTACCTGACACCACTAGCAAAATGCCTCGTAGCGTCACGCTAGAGCAACGACTGAACAGGATTCCTCTTTGATATGGTTGTATGCCCCTTCCCAAGGGTCTCAGTCGACTACAACTAAAGCGTGGAAAGAGTCAACTTTTATTCCTCCGATACTCGCATTTAATCCAATTGCTTATTCCAACGTCTTCACTCACCGAAAATAGAACTTGTCCAAGTTTTGTGTACGTGTTGGAGGAGACAAGAGGGGGCGTAACACAATTGCGAGAAGTTTGAGTGCAACTGTATCGGTCAATTCGAAACTGGTGAACATATTGTGCTCTGTGTTCTGTTCTGTTTTGCGATGAATGAAGTAATTGAGGAGGACTGAAGGGTCTTTTGTCTCGATCGTGATAAGCAACTCTATTTTGCGGAGAAATACATTTTGCAGGATTACTTTTTCTTATGGCTCATGGGCTAGGGGGCATCGTGAATATTTAGAATAGTTGTTGGAAGATCGTCGTCGGGGAGTCGTGGAGTCGGGCCGCAAGGGTCAGAGTGTTATGTACTCCATGCAGCCGTAAGGGTCAGAATTTCATCTTTATAACATTTCTGATTTGCTGTTTTACACATTCGTGAGGGCCAGCATCTCATTTTTGACGTTCATAAGGGTCAGATTTTGTCATGTTTCAACCATTTATGAGTCGAAGTCCGTAAGGGTCAAAAGGCGGTCGTAAGGGCCAAACAAAATCGGTAAGGATCGTAAGGGTCAGAATATCATCTTTATAACATTTCTGATTTGCTGTTTTACACGTTCGTAAGGGCCAGAATCTCATTTTTGACGTTCATAAGGGTCAAAAGGCGGTCGTAAGGGCCAAACAAAATCGGTAAGAATCGTAAGGGTCAGAATTTCATTTTTATAACATTTCTGATTTGCTGTTTTACGCATTCGTAAGGGCCAGCATCTCATTTTTGACGTTCATAAGGGTCAGAATTTGTCATGTTTCACCCATTCATGAGTCGAAGTCCGTGAGGGTCAAAAGGGGGTCGTAAGGGCCAAACAAAATCGGTAAGAATCGTAAGGGTCAGAATTTGTTTTATTTTACACATTCCCAAGGGTCAAAATCTCATTTCCGACATCCCTAAAGTTCAAACAAGGTCGGTAAGGGTCGTAAGGGTCAGAATTTGTCATATCTAACATTTGTAAGGGTCTGAATTTTATTCTTATAACATCCATAAGGGTCAAACGAAATTAATAAGGCTCAGAATTTAGTATTGTTCACACATTTATGAGGGTCAAAGTCCATAAGGGCCATAAGGGTCAAGGTCTGTTGTATTCTACACATTCTTAAGGATCAAAAATTCATTTTAATGACGTTCATAAGAGTCAAACACCAGTAAAAATTGTAAGGGTCAGACCTTTTTTTTATTTCACGCATTAATAAGTCACAATCCATAGGGGTCAGAAGCGTGAAAATCAGTTATATTTCCCATATTCATGAGGATCAGAATTTCACACATCTCGCATTAACAAAAGTGAAAAAAGGGCGTAAGTGCCGTTTCTCCAACTTTTTTTCCCCCAATGGTTCGGCGACATACGCCCTTTCCCCTTCACCTCCGCAAATTCTTCTTTCCACCGGATACGTCGTTATTTTTAGTCAAGTCCCAGCAGTGCCGCCGATTTCTTCACCAGACATTTCAGTCGCATTAAAAAATTCGCGAAACTAGTGCTTCAGCATTTCACACGAGAGATAATTATTGGCCTCCGGGATATGAGATGGAGAGGCATCAAGATGTGTGGTAATACCTCATTTCATTTACGAGACTCTTTCTACGGAGCAATGAAATTGAATAAAAAAATTGCCTCCCCGATAATTTCATTGTTTCATCGAGCCCCGGGTGTCCGCAAGGGGTGGGGGGGGAGAGCTACAATGATTGCTATTGTCAAATGTTGTTACCCGGATAGACGACAGAGAGACCCTCAATTGTGCAATGGGCAGTTACAACGATTATGGGAGCGCATCCGATAATTTTTTCCGCCGACGAGTTGGAGATATCGATGTCGGGTTTAACGTTTCATGTGTTCTTTCATTGGAAAAAAAATATCTTGAAGTCGTTCATTTGATTGAAATAATGTCGCAAAAATAACGTTAAACAAGTGGGAAATTCCTTTTGTCACAAAATAGTCAACAGATTTTTTGCTAGAAATTGGAAATTTAATTCGGAATGGAATTTCTATGACGATGTATTTTAAATTGAATTCACGGATGCATTGAATTCAAACTTGACCCAACGTTGGTAGCCAACATTGCCCCAGCATTGCCGCAATGTTGCAATTTTTACCTTTCCCTGAATATTGGTTTCAAAATAATTTTGAGGCAGAAATTCTCCCAGACTGGAAGCTTGAAGGTCGTGGATTCAAACCCAATCCCTGGCGATTGTTCGCCTTTCCTCAAATTTCATACTGTGTCACATTGATCTCAAAATGAGAAATGAAATAATTTTTTGTATACAGAAATTGAAAACAATTAAAAAGTGAGAAATTCCTCATGTTCTTCATCCTCAGGATTTCTCTAGTTCCCCTTTCTATAAAATAAAAAAAAACTTCAGAAATAATCAATCCAATTATTTTTTTTGATTGAAATAATCAATCAAATTACGTTGACGAAATGTTTTCAATGTTGCAGGCTCCATAATGTTCCACGTGAGGAGAAGACCAGCGGACTACGTACCAAGAAAAAGGAAGAAGAAACCAGCCGGCAAATGGAGTGAATTTGATCACAGGTACGAGGACGAGAGATTGCCATTTCTCCTGGAGCTCAACCCCGATGGCACTGAGATTCCCGGTGGAGCTGGGGTTAAGCATCGCCTCCAGCCCAATGTCACTGAAGTTGGATCAGAGAGGCCTATAGGTCCTCAAGCTGTCCAGGCCCAGACGCTGACCCTTACTGGGCCCACTGTCATGCCCAGGCACTGCGTCATCGCCTTCACCGAGAACATTGTTACCCTCACGCCATGCTCCAGGGATGCACACACTTATGTTAACAATCAGAGGATACATCAGACCACTATTCTACAGGTAGAACTAATCCCATTCTAATTTTTTTATCGTCAACTATGAGAGAATTGCTGAACTTTGTAATGAGAGAATTAATCAACTCAAAAGATCCTTGAGTCAGACGCCTAGTGTCTAGTATACATGTCTTAATGTCTTCAATTTGGAGAGAGAAGCGTCTCAATTTCAGCGATTTGCTTCAGCTTATCTAACAAATTCAACACTATTCTAAAAAATACGATCTCTAATATTAAAGAATGGTGCCATCATCAAATTCGGCCGAATGCACACCTTTCGGTTCATTGATCCAACCCCAGAGGATCGAATTAGGCAGCGCCAGGAGCCCAGTAGGCAAATGGATTACGTCTACGACAGGTAAATACTCGTTTCAATAAACTCACAAGCTGAATGTTTGCACAAGCCCCAGTGCCACAATTTCATTAGACTGCACGCCCCCTTTATTATCATTTCCATAATTATTTTATTTCGCTTTACATCGTGAATCCCCACCCAAAATCATGTAGACGCTCACCAGACATGAACAGCCAGGACGTGAATTCTGAGAAATATAGATCGGGCTCAGGGACACCGAACGATGGTCCAGATTCAAATCCACCGAGCCCGACAAAATCAGCAGCTGCTAATCCCCGGAGTCCCACAAATGCACATCCCATTGAGAATACACACAATTACGAAACGACATTCGATTTAGATGGAAATGTTGAGACTGCCAGTTTGACCAGCAGTCGAGACAGCAACAGGTAACGTTAATTTAGTTTCATGTTCAATCGTTATTGTTTGTAGACAGGAATATATATCTATGAAATCTTCGGGATTAGGTAAGTGTTCACATAAAGAATCTGCACGTTAAAACTTCACGGCAATTCAGCCGACAGTAGACAATAGACTAGCATTTGACGATCTTCATTCTTGTTACCAAACCTTTCACATGTTTCAACAATCACGAGGAATTAAGTCAGGATAAAGATTCCAGCCATCCTGTCATTTGATCAACGACTCGGGAATGTTAAACCACCAAATCACTCCCTATAATTCCAAATTATCCCAACAATACGATCTTCAGAATCGTCCATCTGAAGTTTTGCCCAGTCAAGTCCATCACGGACAGTACAAATTGCGCAATAGACTAGCATTTGTCGATCTTCATTCTTGTTACCAAACCTTTCACATATTTTAACAATCACGAGGAATCAAGTCTAAAGATTCTAGCCATCTTGTCATTTGATCAACGACTCTCATACTTACCACACCTAAACATTTAAGAACAGGAATGTTAAACTACCAAATCACCCCCTATAATTCCAAATTATCCCAACAATACGATCTTCAGAATCGTCCATCTGAAGTTTTGCCCAGTCAAGTCCATCACGGACAGTACAAATTGCGCAATAGACTAGCATTTGTCGATCTTCATTCTTGTTACCAAACCTTTCACATATTTTAACAATCACGAGGAATCAAGTCTAAAGATTCTAGCCATCTTGTCATTCGATCAACGACTCTCATACTTACCACACCTGAACATTTAAGAACAGGAATGTTAAAGTACCAAATCACCCTCTATAATTTCAAATTATCCCAACAATACGATCTTCAGAATCGTCCATCTGAAGTTTTGCCCAGTCAAGTCCATCACGGACAGTACAAATTGCGCAATAGACTAGCATTTGTCGATCTTCATTCTTACCAAACCTTTCACATATTTTAACAATCATGAGGAATCAAGTCTAAAGATTCTAGCCATCTTGTCATTTGATCAACGACTCTCATACTTACCATACCTAAACATTTAAGAACAGGAACGTTAAACTACCAAATCACCCCCTATAATTCCAAATTATCCCAACAATTCGATCTTCAGAATCGTCCATCTGAAGTTTTGCCCAGTCAAGTCCATCACGGACAGTACAAATTGCACAATAGACTAGCATTTGTCGATCTTCATTCTTGTTACCAAACGTTTCACATATTTCAACAATCACGAGGAATCAAGTCTAAAGATTCTAGCCATCTTGTCATTCGATCAACGACTCTCATACTTACCACACCTAAACATTTAAGAACAGGAACGTTAAACTACCAAATCACCCCCTATAATTCCAGATTATCCCAACAATACGATCGTCAACCCCGCGGAACCGACCCAATTCTCCCAGCAGTTCTAGAATTCCTCGAAGAAACCGAAGAGGCATTCCTCCACGCGGTTATAACCGACGTCGAGCCATCGGCCCCGCAATTCAAATTAGCCCCGACCTATACTCTGTACCTAGCCGCCCGCTACCGAGCAAGTACCCACTACAGGCCGGAGCTCCAGCCAACCGAGAGGGCGCACAGATTAACAGTAATGCTGGCAAACGTTGCCACAATGATCCAACGAGTGATCCAAGAGCGTTACATGGACGCCTCGTCCTTGGCCCTCTGGTTGGCCAACGGTTCCGAGCTACTCCACATGTTGAAGAGTGACCGACACGTCGGTGCCTTCTCCACACGCGCCCAAGACATCTTGGCTGACGCTGTCCAGACAGCGTTCGCTTCATTAGTAAGATGTGTATCCCTTGAATTGGCCCCGGCAATGTCACAATTCATGGCTGATGCTGACGAGCCGGCGAAGGAAGCCGGTGTTTTGCAAATATTTTCAAACACAATGGCCCTACTTCGACGGTGCCGTGTTAATGCCGCTTTGACTATTCAACTGTTCAGCCATTTGTTCCACACGATAAACGCCACGGCTTTCAATGCTTTAGTTTCAAACGGCAATCTGTGCGTTCGTTGGTTCGGTAGGCGTTTGAAGACCCGGTTAAATGCCCTGGAAACGTGGGCCGAGAGGCAAGGTCTTGAGCTTGCCAGTCAATGTCATCTTGCCACGATAATGCAAGCAACCCATCTGCTTCAAGCGCCCAAGTACAATGCCGAGGAGTTGGCGACATTGAGCTCGACATGTTTCAAGCTCAATTCGCTCCAAGTGAGGGCGCTTTTGCAGAAGTATCAGCCGGCTGCTGACGAGCCTCGATTGCCGCCGGAGTTGATTGAAAATGTCGTGAGGATCGCTGAGAGTGTGGCTGATGCATTGGCCAGGGCTGATGGCAGGGAGATCAGGCTTGAGGAGGATCCAACCCTTGCTTTGGCTCTACTTCTACCTGAGGATGGCTACAGTTGCGAGGTTATAAGGGGTGTGCCACCTGGCTTGGCTGAATTTCTCGCTCCACTTCAGAGGGATGGCCTTTGCAGAATGGCACCGCAACCCACTAGCAGTGGATACTGGACCATTTACATGATTGATCATCATAATAATTTCAGAAGCCCAAGTGCTATGAGCAATCGATCTGGGGGGTATTCTGGGGGACATGGGGGTAATCACAGTCAGCCGGAAATTCAGATTATCAAGCTACACAAGTCGACTAATGGTATGGGGCTGAGCATCGTTGCCGCCAAGGTAAGATGTCTTTTTTTAGTTTTAAAGGGATTTTATCAGTTGCAAACACCTTAATTCATTCGAAACAGGCTATCTTCCTCCATTTCCTTGATTTTATTTCATAAATTTTTCACCTTTACTTCAGAAGATATTAATCATTAAAGTTGAGCAGTCGTTTGGAGATGACGAAACGGTACGAATTTGACTAGAAATTAACTCCACATGGCAAAATTAGCAAAGAGAAAACATCGTCTGGAACAATAATTCATTAATTACGTCTCCCCAGAAAATGGGCGAAATTTCACGTGTAGATTTGGTGTCATAATCATTAATGAATAATCAAATATCAACTATCTCTCTTGCACTCTCGGTGTTTCAGGCCTCTGAAAAATCTCATGGCTCGTTCACATGAATGCAAATCAGCGCGAAATCCGTGATTAAGGTTATGCTCCAGCTATGGCTACTAAAATACCTAAACAGAAAAAGAGAAAGTTTTAATGAAACAATTTCTTTTTCATTTTGACAATTCCTCTTTCTCCAATTTTGCAGTTCCATGTTTACAACAACTATAAAGATGTTGTTGAGATCTTGGGATTTACATTTTCCCACATGTGACCAGCGGCCCGTGCGCCACGCCTGTCACGCTAGACGGATCGAGTTTAAATGCGGATTTCCGTCTTTCTATTTTTTCTTTTTCTACTCCTCATGTATATCACAGCCGTTATTCTTCTCGTTGTTATACCGTTATTCACATGTATTTATGTTATTGTATATATGTACCCCCTTGAGTCAGGAGTCTTTGTCTCTTTCAGGGTGCCGGGCAGGATCGTCTGGGCATTTATATCAAGAGTGTAGTAGCCGGAGGAGCTGCTGACGCCGTGAGTTTTCCCCCGAATTTCTCTCAACATTAACCCACAACTCTCGATAAATCTCCAATTTTGTGTTTTGTTCTCTCTTTTAAGGACGGCCGATTGACAGCCGGTGATCAACTACTCAAGGTTGATGGCCAGAGTCTAGTAGGAATTACTCAAGAAAAGTGAGTGAATAGTTCTATCCAAAATAGAAGATCATTCATTATTTCTTTCTCAATGTTGAATACCTATTCTGCAGAGCTGCTGAATATTTAGTGCGAACGGGACCAATTGTAACACTTGAAGTGGCTAAACAGGGTGCAATATATCATGGACTTGCTACATTACTGTCACAGCCATCTCCTGTAATGACTCGAGGTAAGTCCTGACCAAATATTTTCAACTCCTAAATTTCTGGTGACAAGTCTCTGTTGAGGGGTCATTCAAGTATTACGTAAGCAATTTCTTCTGCTGTATCAACCCTTCTCATCCATCAAGGGTCAACCCTCGTTGAGAATAAAACGGTAATTAGCTGATATAGCAACTCCAATTTTCGCGGTTTACTGATGGGTAACTATTACAGTTTATATGTTAGTCTTGAAACATATCGACGTAATTTAGGTCGGGACCTGGTTTGCTATAAATGAATTTAACCTTTTTGAGCCATCACACTTACATGGATGCTCATGTGGATGTGCGGGCCCTTCTATTCTACGCTTTTCCTTTTAAAAGCAGTTTTTTCAATTTTACTTTAAACATTAAACTTATTCAGTTTCCTCGAAAAATTCTCAGGAGTAGTTATATGCATCAATTACCAATAAAACATTCTCAAGGTTGAAAGGTCCGCAAAGATCAGGCCCTTTCGAGGGTCAAATTTCATGTCTATCAAGAAAACGAATAACGCAATACGTAATATTGAACCCCCAAAATCTTTTGCTTTCGTCATCGTTAAACCCACGAACCTCCCCCGAAAGCCCGCAATAACAATAACACCCCAAATAGATGACGGCTTGAACTAACGCTTTAATTTTAACAAAAAAAAAAACAAAAAACGCAGCGCATAAGGCTCGTCCAAAGTCTGAACAGTTAGAACATCCACGCTTGGGGGATACGGCCCAACCATCGACATCCTACTCAGTGGGTAACCTCTTATCCACCCCAATGCTAACCGATCACTATCAAGAGCGTCTGGTGGATTGGGACACAGGGCCCGAGCGGCCCCAGCCAGGTGCGAATAATATATGTAAAAATCCAAAACAATCGACTAACCTCAAATCCCCCACCCACTCTGGTCTAGGTATACCCAACAAGACTCTTAACCGTCAAAATATTCACAATTCGTGTCTTAACATATATCCAATCGACGAATCCCCGATTGACGAGGAGTACGTATGGCCGAAAAATCAAAAATGGACCAATAAACGACCAATTCCTATAATACAAGAGCCCCAAATGTTCCTAACTATTCCGAGCCACCTCGAGCGATATCCGCGGTATCCACCGCCACCAGAACCAAGTGTACCTAGTAACACCCCGATACAGGGGGACATGTCGAGGTGCGGGTATTACAGCGAAGATAAGACTGATCTGACATTTCCAACCATGAGTTTTGAATGCAATGACGAGGCACACGATTGCCAGACATTTTTGGGTATCACAGAGTCAATTCCCTTCATAGATCAGTTCGATGACACGTGTGAGGGGGCTAATGACGAAAATAAGCCTGAAGACGAGGCGAAGAGTGACGAGACCAATTGCCCCATTCACAAAGACAGACAAAATGTGCCATCCCCTCACTGCTGTTGTCACGCTCACATTGCCCACTGTCAAATGCACAAGTTGTGCGACGAGAAATCGCCGAAAACCAGTCTAAATCCGGCGGAATTACAGTATCAGGAGGTGGAGACCTCCGAGGCGGAGGATATATCCTCGAAAAAAGATGACAAACATTCCGAGAATAGCACATCACCACCGAAAATGCACACAATAATGCCGGAATTAAATTTAGATCTCACTGGTTTAAATAGCGACGTCTCCAGCGATGAATCGGCAACTGAAAAATGCTGGAAATCCCCGGAGGAAATACGCCTGGGTTGTGGTAGAGTTGCTGCACTAGCTAAACACTTCTCCCAACTCGGGGAAGCTGGTTTGATTAAATTCAAATCCGTAAAACTTGGTTCATCAAGGCAGTTTGTGTCTGAGCCGGATATGGCGTCACCACGGGACTTTGGTTGTGCCAGGAGACCGAGGGATATGAGTAAATCAGAGACCGACTTGTTGAAAGCTGACAAGAGTGTGGCTACAACACCCGAGAGGGAGTGGAGTATGATTCTATTGGACATACAGACGAAAAATGAGATCGATGAAGGGCAGACCAGAAATACTCAGAAGATAATGTCAACGAGTCAAGAATTGAGGAGGAGCGAGTCGAAGCTGTCGATGGCAGAGCAGCAGGAGATCATAAAACAGCTGCAGGAATTCTGTAATCTTGATAATGTCGATGCACCCCTGTACATTCCCAATTGTGATAACGAGAGGATCAATTCAATGTCATCATCGTTAACGGTGGAAGGCCATTGGAGCAACTCCAACGAAGGAATTGACCGGTCTAAGCTATCTTTCACGGATCTCTCAGAAGGTCAGAGCACTGTCATAAGGGGGAGCATGAGCCTTGATAATCTGAAAGGAGGGGCTTCCCCTACCGTCATGAGCACGGTCAGCATTCATCCAGACACAAAAATCAACAAATTGGAGAAATACTGGTCTCTCAAAGATCTGATACCGACTGAAGAACGAAAGTGTTCAAAGGTGACATCTGAGCCGGTAATATTTCATGAAGACAGAAATTTTTTGCGGGTTAAATCGATGAATGCGAACAAATTGGGGAGGGAGAATGTCACGATAGAAAGTAGAATATCCATTAGTGAAGATGATAGAGATAAAGTTGTCAATATTGGGGGGACGAGGGAGTGCGCCTCGAGTCCCGTGAATTTTTCATCGGGTGTTGAAGGACTTCCTACGAAAACTAAATTTCCGAATTCCTTCATAAAGACGAAATTCAAGTCTAAAAGTGAGGATAAACTCGCGAATGAGAAGTCCGAAAAAATCGAGACGAGTCAATCGCTAGACAACCTAGAAGAGTCTTCTGGAATGACAAAGAGTCAAGCGGTCTTGAACGACGAATTCAGGAGGAAGTTGTCGAGGGCCTCTATGGAGACCGTCCAGCGATCGAAAAGACTGTCATCTTCCTCCGAAACAGTAATTCCCATACGAAGTAAGGACTCTAAGATCGCAAAACCGATAAAGAAAAAGTCTCTGATGGTCTTGAGAAAGAAATCCAAAAGCGATCTGGATATTTCCGAGCGCAAACCCACCCCGAGGTTCGAGCGGGGCGATTGGATATTCCGTGAGTTTCCGTCGTTGGAAATCGATAACGATCCCCGTAAGCTCGACAAATACAGAATATACGTGTAATAGCACATGAGCCTGGTTCTGTTGTACATTTACGTGAATTATTGACGAAGAGTCTTATTTATTATTTCATCCCCATCCAACCATTCATCAATTATGATTAATTATTTACCGATTGTTTTGTGTTATGTCAATATTAAGCATGCCGTTCAATTAATGCACAATTGATAACAGTAAGATAGTGCATGCCAATGTCCGTGAAAATAATCTAGTCGCATGACAGCATTAAAGAAATTTTCTGCATCATTCGCTATGATAGGACCACGTCGCATGAGCGAACGCGATCTGCCATCACGAATTGGACATGAAACGACGCACCATCAAATTCACAGCAGTAAATCAGTACCAGCACTTCACAGTAAGTAAATCCAACGGTTGTCCGACAACTCATCCCCGACAATTGACCCTAAGACATCTCATCCTCTTCCTCTTTGTCGTTAATGTTGAGGGCGTGGGCAAATTTGGGCGAATTAGTGAATTTCCTTCACTTCCCGTAAAGTGTCATCCCCGTACGTCCGTAGGAAGGGTAGATGAGGGTTCGATCGCGTAGAGATCTCCCTCTACTCCAGCAAGTCATTAAATGCCATTGCCATTAAGGAGAAATGTCTCCGGCCAAATTGTCGAGGAGGAATTGTCGCAACAAGAAAAAAAGTCATTGGTGGACCCGCTAATCGCTTGAGCACAAAATTTTCCTGTCACCACGTTTGTCCACTAATAGTCCCCCGACAACCCAAACCCCCCCGACACCAAGACAATCACCCGCCAAAAAACTTCAAGACAATTTCTTAGACGTAGGAACAATCGAGGGTAAGCAGCAGCACGAAGTCTTCAATCCAGGCTACAGCCGTGCATCATCAAGTAACAGTGTAACCCCCCCAGTCCAGCCGCCCCCAATGCCCGCTATGAACGGCGCAACTTCCCTCCGATCACGGTAATTAATCTCAAAACTTTCCGTAACCTAATCACCCAACTTCGTCCCCAGCGAAAACCCATGTAATTGAGCGTTACTTAAACCTCCTTAAGGTCAAGCCACAATCTGCATGATCCGATGAGAGCAGGAACCCTGCCCCCCTCGGGATTAGTAAGTAGACAGCAATCCTCGCCGAATCTCCATCCGACACATCCGGCAAATGTGGGAAGTCTTCAGAGCAACGAGGCAGAGCGATTCTATCAGAACCTTAGCGTCTACAGACATCAGGATCCCAATGTCAAGCAGCAGCCGAGTCCGCCGCAGCCGTTGGACGAGAGGACGGGTCTGCATGGTCAGAAGAGTTTGCGGGGTTCCCAGAACTCCCTGAACCGACCGGGAACGGAAGTCAATCACCAGACGCTGTCCAGGGACAGACCGATTTCCGCTTACATTCCTCAGGGACAACAGCCTTACGCCGGCCAGATGCAGCATCCCATGCAGCAGCCGAGGTCGCAGTCGTCTAGGGACATAATCCGACAGGAGGCCAAGCTCCAGGAGATGCAGGAGGAAGTCAGGAGGAGAGAGCTGAGGGGTGGCAATCCACAGCTGACTAATCAGTACCGACCAAATGCTTACAGCTCTAGACCAATTACATCAGCTCAAGCTGGCAACGCCATCAGACCGGCTAGGCCACCGGTGGGATCGACTCCCAATCTTGCCACCAACTCGCCGACATTCAATTATTATGGACAGTTCAATAATAAGCAGATGCAGAATCAGTACGCGGTTGTTCCGAAGAAGGTAGATCTTACGAGGGTGGGACTGGTTAATGCGGCTGAGCACAACAGGGGCCATGGGAATGATCAGGGACACTTGGCTGAGCAGAACCGGGTGTACATGGGGGGGCAGTATTCTAATGGACAGTATTCCGGCGAGGGGGTCAGGGGACAAAATGGCGGGGAGGGGCATGCCGACGAGGTGTCACCACCTGTGAGACCTGCCCTGCCGGAGGACAGCGGGTACAGGGAGAGCCCACCACCACCACCCCTGAATACTTCTACGCATCCCTTGTATACGAAGCAAACTGATTCTGGGTAAGTATCTTTTTTTTTACTTTTAATACGGGTTCAGGTTTTTATGGGCCTCGAGTCGAGTGAAGTTTTTATGGCGGAAGAGGTACAATCAAACTTTTGTCGTAAATCAAGTGATGCTTTCATCCACGTGCGGTTCCTCTTCAGGACTAGTTTATTTCAAATTTCAAGGGAAGAAGTAATGAGAGAGAAAATGGTTGATGATTTATCGTCATTTTTATGTTAATTGGAAAAGACTTCGCGACGAAATCCCTTCGGAGCCATAAGAAAATACATTAGATTACAAAAAATGTAGAAAAGATTGAAAACATTGAAAGTAAAACAAAATGGAAAAAAAATAATATAAATAAATCAGGATATGAAATTGGGGATATCCGAACGATGCGGAAGGGAATTTAATTTTTTGAATACATTATTCAATTCATTGGAAGACCGAGTGCAAAATAGCAAAACCTGCGCGTAAGATATCAGAAAAATAGATAGGATAGTGCTATGTATACAAGAGGGTTAATCGAATGCCGGTAACTCTAGTGGATTTCCTACACTATCCTTCGAGGGGTAATACTGGAAAAACTTTGGAATCAATCTTCGTTTTTATTTTGTGCGTTCAATTTTTTATGTTTCGCTCACGGTCTCGGAATGGATTCAATTATCTGTTGAAAATTTTTTATTTCATTTTTTATCGTTTCGATGAAAATCAAACTGATCAATTGAGGGAGCCATATGTACTAGTTAACGGTGATGATATACTCACTACGTTTTACGCACTTGTAACACAGTATATAATCGAAATTAATATGGAAAAATAATAGAGGTGTATCAAATGGTGATTAATTTCAATTTTCAAGAAAAAAAAATTAAAAAATTGTTCTCGCCCGGGTTCGAACCGGGGACCTTCCGCGTGTTAGGCGGATGTGATGACCGACTACACCACGAGAACAGTTGAGGAACTGTCGACATAAAACTGGTCTTATACTGCGGGACCGGAGAAAAGTATTGAGAGCAAAAACAAAGTTTTTATTCTCATTTCGAAAAAATGAAAAAACAATTTAAAATATTTTTTCATTATGTGTGCGATATTGTTATGGTTGTAATATAACTATTATGAACAACATTCGATGAAAATAAAGTTGATCAATTGAGGGAGCCATATGTACTAGTTAACGGTGATGATATACTCACTACGTTTTACGCACTTGTAACACAGTATACAATCGAAATTAATATGGAAAAATAATAGAGGTGTATCAAATGTTGATTAATTTCAATTTTCAAGAAAAAAAAAATTAAAAAATTGTTCTCGCCCGGGTTCGAACCGGGGACCTTCCGCGTGTTAGGCGGATGTGATGACCGACTACACCACGAGAACAGTTGAGAAACCGTCGACATAAAACCGTCCTTATACTGCCGGAGCGGCGCAACGTATTGAGAATAAAAATTTTTTTTTTTTTCGTTTCGAAAAAAATTTCTTTTAATGCTGCCGTTGTTTCATGATATGCATGATATTTTTACGGATGCATAAGTAATTCACCTGACCCTCGTGGTCCTTACTAATAATTTTAACAACACTTTAAAAAAAATTTAAAGTACTTTTTAAAAAAAAATTCTACTTGAGAAAAATTAAATTTTTTTTTTATTAAAAATGAAAAAATGCAAGACAATTTTTTTTTGAGTCCTGAAATAGTATTATCTTGAGGGTCAAGCGCCAGTCACCGGTGACCCTCGTGACCCTTACTAAAAATTTTAAAGATTTTTTTTTTCAACTAGAATTTTTTTTCTCACCAATAACCCCGCCCCCTTCACCTCCGCCAGGTACACTGCAAGTATGCAGGATCCCCCAAGAGGCAGTTACTACCCCGCAACAACAACAACAACAACCCAGCAGCCGCGTCAGTACCAGTACAACGCGACGAACCCCTGGCAGCGAGAGGAGCGTGAAAAAGAGCAGGCGCGTCGTCGCGAGGCCGCCAAGCTCTGGCGGGACCAGCAGATCGCGGAATTATCCGCATTAATGAGCAGAACGCCCCAACAAGAGGAGCAGCTGCGGGCGCTGCAACTGGAGCGTGATTTCCAGAAGCGTGCGGAGGAGGTTGCCAATCAGCAGGACGACGACGACGAGAGCACGGAGATTGATAATGAAAGTGCCCAGAGGGTGCAGGGACTCCTGAGAATGGCAGCCACGCACGACCGAAACAATCAGACGAATTTATTAGTATTAAGAACAAGCACTAGTAATCAGTCGATGAGAGGGCAGCCCCTGTCACCGCAGCCTGTGGGGAGTCAACTGCAATCAACAAGTGTCTCGTTGCATACGGCCACCAGTCAGGGCCAGCAGGGGGGCGTCTATGGGGGGAACGAGGTTAATTCGGTGAGTAAAATTTTCAGGTGAATATTTTTTGGGATGACAATGGCATTTTTTAATGAATGAGTGTAGAAATTTGCTTTCGAATGGGTTCTCTTTTGTTAAATTCTTATTTCAGTATTCTCTTCTTCTATTTTTTCACAGAACTATCATCAATTGAAATAAAAAGAAAACAATTCTAAAAAATATTTTTAAAAATCTAAAACACTTCTGAAATGTTCTAAACAATTATTAAGCATTCTAAACAAATCGAGAAAAAATATTCTAAAGAACCCAAAAAATTGGAGAAAAATATTTTGAAAAATAGAAAAAAAATGTTGAAAAATTTAAAAAAATGCAAAAATTGTGAAATTTTTGCAGATGAGCATCGGCTCTTCGATGGCCTCGAGCTACACCTCCGGCCAATTTCCCGGGAAACAATTGCCGACTGGATACAGCGAAGATCGTGAGCGCCAGAGGAGGATCGAGGAGCTCAAGAGGAAGCAGAACGAATTCGACGAGAACCAGAGGAAGAGGGAGGAGGAACTCCGAATGCAGCAAGTGTATAACAAGAATCAGCTCCACCCAGGAATGCTCAGGCTCGACAACCTTGTGATCAACGGACCTAGCTCACCCCCTGGTGAGGCACCACCGCCACCTGAGAGGGGCTCCAGCTATGCGGTTATGTCGCAGCAGAGTGCCATGAGGTCCAACACCTCGAGTGCTTCTAATGCTCCTATTGGACAGCATGTTGCCACCACAAAGAGGGTGTCCTTCCACGATCCCAATGCCAATGTTGAGACGAGGAGCACTGGGGTCTCCAGCAATCCTTCGTCCATGAGTGGTATGGATACTATTCGGGAGGATCCTAACGTAAGTTTAATTAATTTTTACTTTCAATTTTTACTTTTTCATTAAAAACGAGTAATAAGAAATTGAAAACAAAGTTTTCGATCTGGGAAATGTTTAACTTTCATTTGAGAAATCGGTATTGGGGATTTACCTTCTCAGATGAAGAATAGGTGATAAATTATAGAAGCAACAAATAATTGTTGGGGAGTCATTGTTCAATTTTTATTAATTTTTTTCATTTTTTAAAAGCGATTGATAAAAATTTTTCAATAATTGATTTCAGAAATGTTCAATTATTTGAGAATAAGTGTGATTGGGGATTTAATTTCTTGGATGGAAAATAGAGTATAAATTATAAAATCAACAAGTAGCTAATTCAAGTTCACGAATTAATTTTTATAATTTTTTTCATGTATTAAAAAATATTCATAAAAATAAAAAAAATTGTTTGGAAAATGTTCAATTATTGGAGAACAATCATTATTGGGAATTTGTTTTCCTGAATAAAAATTGAATTATAACTTGAAAAATAAAAAAATAAATGATCACTTTTATTAATTTTTTTGATTTACTTAAAGTTATTGATAATAATTTTGAAAAAATTCTATTTATTTAATTTGTATGAAGGATAAATTATTAATTAACAAATCAACAAATAATAATTGACAAATTTTGTCACAACGCACACCTTTGCAGTTGTCCAAGTAAGGTAGTACAGTAAAATTAAATTTTAATGCGTGTTTTATTTGAGATAAATGTTCCAGTTTTATGCATGATTATGATCATCATCAGTATCATCTCAGCCTCATCGCCATTACCGTCGATTTTATTGTGTTTTCTTCATTATTTGCATTGCGAGAGATGTTACATTGAGGGTAGAAAGAGTTTCGAGGGATATTTGATTGATTTTTGGTTCGTCTTTGATTTTAGAACTTTATAAATGACGCGGAGATACTGCTGGCATCTCCAAAGACTCCGGAAGGCCCTGGTGGACTCTTTTCCACTGCAACACCAGGGGTTATAGGAGCACAGGAAGTTTACAAGTGAGTTTTCCTTGTATTTTTAACAATTGATAAGTTTCATTTAAACTATTTTTCAAATATTTTTTGTCATACTTCGTACATGAATAAAAATTTCATGTTTTCTTGAACAAAATAATTCTTTAACTATAAAAAAATTCCAAAAATAATGAAAAAAAAAAAAGTATTATAATAATTTTTTTATACTCCAATAATTTCTCAATTATAAAAAAAATTGTGATCGTTTTTAAATTTTTACAGAGATCCCAGACAAAAACGATTGGCTGAAAAGCAAAAACAGCAGTTAAATGCCCTAGGAGAAGTCCCCGAAAAGTTGAGTTTCAAAGAAAAGATGAAGATGTTTGCAATGGAGACGGGTGAGGATGGCACCCCCAGGGACAAAGTGAAAATATCCCGGGCCCAAAGGGAAATCGACAATATCGGAAATCCACTGAGTCCAACAAACAACAATAACAATAACACTAATACTAGAAGTTAGAGGAATGAAAAAAAAAAGAAATGTAAATACCTTCAATTAGGGAGAATGCAGTATTTTCTTTTTGTTTATTTTCTGTTATTCGATAAAAAATCCAGAGTCTAAACAATTTTTCTTTTGTCTGGATAATCTTACGAACTCTGTTGACGTTTAGAATCGTCTATATCAACTGTAAATCGATTTTAGTGACGTATTGACTCACGAGTTCACCAGATTTTTTGTGAATAATCAAATTGCATCAAATTTTTTTTAGTTATTATTTCAGAACATTTTTTTTACGAAAAATATTATTAGAATCAACTAATCAAATTAAATTCGTCAATCTAACTTGACGAATTCGTTGAAATATATTTATTATGAATCAAACATAATATTTATATTTAATATACACTCAGATCTATTGAAAATACACTCGAAAGAACGAAAGAAAAGAACTAATTGTGCTAGAAATTATAAAATTCTCGAGAATCAACATTTTAAAAATTAATAAGAGATTAACAAATTTATTAATAACTCGATAAATCGACATTCCTTGCAATGAAAAAAAAACAGAATATCTCACCTCATATTTTCAAAAACCTTTTAAATATTATCCTCAATATGTATGTGATATAAGAATAGGATTTTGTTTATGAAGACGAGATTAATGACGAAAATTTTCACAAATTGTTTGATTTTCATCGATAGGATATAGAATTGGTCCTAGATATAACGTCAATTATCTACAAATATACAACATTCATTTACTTTTTTTAATTATTATTTATTGCTACATTTTCTCTTAAGTTTAACAGCACCGAATAGTGATACGTTGAGCAGCTTGTTATCATACTTTTTATATTATAATTGCGATAATGTGGCTAGCTGAAATGGTCTCACGTGGACAGCCATAAGACAGAGAGATACAAATCTTTTAATGAACAGATATTAATCTATCGTAGACATTAACAATAATGAAAATTGTAGCCTTACCGATGTTATAGAGAGATTATTTTATCTCGTAAATAAGTGGACTTTGACGATTTAAAACTCCAACTTCAGGCATGATTTTTATAAGACGAGAGATGAAACAAATGTGGTTACATAGAGATGAATTCCCTCCTTATTATGTATAGCGTATTTACTCATTGCACTATATTTTGTATTACTGTTTTTCATTATGAGGATTTATCCAGGGAGATGAGGGGTGAATTGCGGGGGGGAGGAATTTAGGACAATGGAAAGACGCGTTTGCAAAGCAACTATATCAATATTAGTACACAGTATATTTGATCATTAATGAATTTTCGAATATGTTGGTAGATAAATAGTCTTTAGAAATTGCTATATTTTTCAATTATAACGTTGTGTAATTATTTTGTAAAAGATTATAATATTGGAAGATGAACAAAATAAAATTCTTGAGTATTCATGAATTCAACGTTGTTTTTTTAATTTTTTTTTTCTCAAAATTAAATTTTTCGAATTCAGAAAAAATCTAGAACTGTCTGGAGATATACAAACATTTCTATATTTAAAAAAATCAAAAAAATTCTCAGGTGTTTTGAAACTTTCAAAAAAATTGGGACTTGTTGAAAAACACGAGAAAATCTGGAGATTTTCTGAAAAATTTTAGAATATTTTAGAAAATTTCTGGGTTTTCTAGAGCATTTGCAGATACTTTAAAAAAGATATTCTAAATTTTTTTACGGGTGAGGGGTTTTGAGGAAAAAAATGTGCCGCAGCCCGGATTTGAACCGAGACCTCCAGATTTACGACGGCCATCCCACCTTCTAGGGACATTTATGAAATTTATGCAATTTGTAGACATTTTACGCGCATTTTACGCATTCCTATATCGATTCTGGCGCGTTAACCAATTTCGCCACTGCGGCTAGGCCAATTAAAGTTCGACAAATTATGATTCAACGGGGAATCGAACCCCGGTCGTCTGGATGACAAACTAGCGTATTAGCGGCTCACCCACTTGGCCCTTGTGACATGTCAAATCGAGAATGATTCATTTTCAATCTTCCATTTTGTACCCGGTGGCTTGGCGCAGTTCATAAAGACCCAACAGCCAAATTCACGCAAAATCTCGTATGAACCCAAAGTAAGACTTCAGATCCTCTCTTTATGCCGAAACAAATAATCCAAAATTATAGTTTTCGAATTATAATTTTTGAGTAGTTTTAAATACTTGGAATTGCTCAGTCGATAAAGAACCCCAAGAATGATATACATCGAAGCAAAAATCACACATCGGTGCACTCCGGCGAGCGAATCACTCCATAACGTGTGAAATCCATAATGGTCAGTATTTTACACGACTCCGATAGTGAGGATGAACTACCCCCTGGGTGGGAGGAGCGGGCCACGCTCGACGGAAATGTTTACTACGTCAAGTGAGTCCTAAATAACTCTTGTCTGCAGGTTATATTTTGATTACTGACGGCTGACGACTCCAAAACAATTCACATTCATAGAATTAGCCCTTCATTTTTTTTTCAACAAAAACTCTGTCTTGCAATAATTTATACAGCGGAATGAAAGTGCATGGAAAAGTTCTAAATGTTATCGGCGAATGAATTTATCAATTTGATTTAATCAATTTTTTTACATTCTCTTCATTTAATATTCTGCAATGAATTTATGATCTCATCAGAAATTCTTGGTGAGTACCAGCGTTTCCATCAATATTCCTGGGATAATTATTTTTTTTATTGCAGTCATTATACGAAAGGAACGCAGTGGACGCATCCACGGACGGGTCGAAAGAAAATAGTTGAAGGAGGTAATTATCGTGAAATTAATGAATTGATTAAATTAATTAAATTAATTGATTAATTTCAATTTCCATGGAAATGTCAATTGTCTGCAACGAACAGATGAATTGTTTCAGACCTGCCTTCTGGGTGGGAGAAATGTGTCTCCGACGATGGAAAAGTTGTATTCGTCGATCATACAAATAGAACGACGACTTACACTGACCCACGATTGGCATTTGCCACTGAGTACAGAGAACCTTTGCAACCAGTCAGACAAAGATTTGATGCTAGTACCCCCGCCCTCGCAGTCCTGCACGGCAGGGACTTGAGGGGAAAAATAGCAATTGTTACTGGTGCTAATACTGGCATAGGTACATCATAATATTTTATATATTCCATTTGACAACCTCAGAATAGGTGACACTATGCTGAGAAAAAAACAATCATTTTTTCCAAATAAATATGCTATAGACAAGCAAATGCTCGTGATTTACATGAGATTTTTATTTGCATTCTTGTCTCAAAAAAAATGTTTGCATAAATAAATTTTTCTCTTCATACTTCCTGACTGTGCGGAGAAGAAACTCTCTAGGATTTCCTTAGTAACAACTCAACTTTGAATCCCACGATTTTGTCGTTGTGAAATGTTCCACTGAGAAGATTTATCTATCCCGTGGTGTTCCCCATCATCAAACAATCCTCTTCAGCCATAAAAAAAATCACGGCATACTTTTCAGGCTTCCAAACAGCTAGATCCCTAGCTTTCCACGGATGCACAGTAATTTTCGCCTGTAGAAACGAGGAAAAAGCGGAAGCTGCCATCGAAGAGATAAAAAACGAAAGGGAAAACGTGACATGTGATACTCTACAGATTGATCTGTCCTCGCTGCATAGTGTCAAAGAGGCGGCGGAGAAGTTCAAACAGAAGTACAGGTACCACACAAGAAACATCATGGCACTCTTTTTTGTTTGACGAACCAATCGATTAAGATTAACGCAAATTAAAAATTTTCCATGCTTCAGAACTCTCGACATGTTGATTCTAAACGCTGGTGTATTCGCATTACCATACACTCTGACTCAAGATGGTTACGAAATGACCTTTCAAGTCAATCATCTTGCTCAATACTATTTAACACTACTCCTGGAGCATCCAATCAGAAGCAGCAAAAATCCTAGAGTTGTGATTGTCTCCAGTGAATCTCACAGGTACAAAATTTTTTTTTTTCAACTTCGAGATAAGTTGATTGGAGAATTGAGGAAATGTTTGCAGAAATAATGATCATCATTTTCAATAAATGATCATAAAATCATAATTATTATTTTTTCTTGAGTCCCTAAACTTATTTTATTTTATATATTCCATTTGACAACCTCAGAATAGGTGAAACTCCACTGACACAATTTTTCTTTCCAAACAATACCCTTCAGACAAGCAAATGCTCGGCATGAAATGCCTTGTTGAATTCTGGTTCGTGCCTTGTCCTTTTCTATTGAATGGATTAATTATCTAAATGATAAATTCCCATTTTGTCATTTAGATTTTCAACTATTCAAACACCTGAAGACATTCACCCCCTGACCCTCTCGCCCCCAGCCTACAAATACTGGCAGATGGCATCCTACAACGACTCTAAACTCTGCAACATTCTCTTCGCCCAGGAACTGGCCAGGAGATGGCCCTCAGTCAATGTCTTCAGCTGTCATCCAGGTAAATCAATAATAAAAAAAAAACAACTAACAATTTTACGTTTTTATAATCATCACGGGTATATATGTACCTGAAACAATAATAATTGAGGATTAAAATGAAAAAATATCGAATTCTTTTTTATAAAACTCCAAAAATGAGTTATTGAAATAATTTCTTTTCTCCATTCAATCAGGAAATATGGTCTCCACAGAGTTATCCCGTTACTCCTGGCTCTACAGATTCCTCTTCGCTCTCGTGAGACCCTTCACAAAGTCCCTGCAGCAGGCAGCAAGCACCTCTGTCTTCTGTGCAGCAGCGCCAGAGTTGGAAGGGGCCACAGGACTTTATTTCAACAACTGTTTCAGATGTGATCCATCAAACGCCTCCCTGGACGCCACCTTGGCCTCTAGATTGTGGAATGTCAGCCAGGAGATGATTATAAACGTCGTCAAGAGGGAAAAATTGTGGTACGATCTGGCCCTCAAGTGAAAAACTCGATGAATTCCAGTGCTCGTAGGATTCTCAAACAATTGTTTTGTAATCGTTTTATATATTTTTATTATCAACTGTACATATGGAATAATAATGGGGGATGTTAATTGGCGTAGTACTCCTTGAGGTAATCAGCCTTCGGTTTCAAGATGGTTTTGTCCTTCAAACTCACCAGCCAGCCTGGCTCCAGTCCGTAGAATATTTGTCTCGGGTCCTTTCGCTCTGACAGCATCTCGTAGTCAGGATCCTCTTCGTACTTTGGGAGGGTGTATCCGTACTTCTGGGCGAGGACCAGACGCTCATATGCTACTTTGTCTGGGTCCGCTAGGTATCCGCGAGTTGCTGCACTGGAGTAATATTCCAGACAGTCAGAGGGTGGCAGCATCCTCCTGCCGATTGGTTCCCCTGGAAATTTCAGTCGTGCATTCATCAATTCAATTGAGAAAAATTCTATTCTAGTGCTTAATTTATTCATTAATTTTGTGAATGATTCAATTCATCATTTCCTTTTGTTAGGTTTGTTTTTTTTTATTCGTGGAGTCAATTTTAATGAACAACAATTCAATGTGATTAATTAATTTAATTATTACATTCATTTCTCTTTTTCGTTTATTTTTTTGTTCAATTTAATTCATTTTTTTAATTTATGTGCTAAATTTTGTTTCAAATTCTTCAATTTAATTAATAGACAAGTTAAAGTGATAATAATTGAGTTCAATTGATTAATTCAATTATTTTCTTGCAAACGAAGTCTCATTTGATTAATTTCACACCAAAAATTACTTAATTGGGGTTTTAATAATCGTTTACCTTTCTTGAAGAATTTTTCAGCATTAGCCAGACAATATAAACTCTCTCGATCGTAAAATGCAGTTGTTATGACCCCTCCATTCTTCTCAATAGCAGCGATCACTGGCTCTGTCGCCCATTGGACTTCAATATTCACTTTTGCCTGGAAACTGTTAATTCCCTAAAACAAAAAAAAATCCTTGAGTCCTGAGGAGTCTTTTGAATACAATTGTACGTACTTCGTCAGTGAGATGGACCCCAGCATGCGTTTGCATGAAATCGAGATGAAAAAGACCAGAATTGAATAGAGCCACGAGATCTATCGGCTTCGAGGTGTCTATTCTGTTGGTGTCAATCATCAGTTGCAGTTGTTGGAGACTCAGTGGGGGGTATTGTCTCCTGACACTGAAAGAATTGAAACAAAATATTAAAAACTATTTAGCAAGTGCAATTAATTTTTTAATCCAAAAATGTTGATTTTTTTTAATTTCAGGTTTAATCATCAATTACTCGGGATTAGCAGAGTGAAATTTTTCGATTTTTTTTTACTTTGAAGATATTTTTTCAGACTTCAAAATGAGCCCGAACTCATCAAAATCGCATCGTTTGTTCGCAAGATATCGAAGATTGCAACTGCATCTCAAAATGTAAAAATTTGAAGTTTCTTTTTTAGGTTTCATATTTGATCATCAATAACTCGGGATTGGCAGAGTGAAATTTTTCGATTTTTCTTTCATTCTGAAGATATCTTTTCAGACTTCAAAATGAGGGCAAACTCATTCAAATCGTATCATTTATTTAGCAGATATTGAAGATTCTCAACATGAGAAAAACAAAATAAAAATTCTGGACTAATAAAAATACTCACTGATGTCCTTTGTAATACGGCTCCCACTGAAACCTGAGGTAAAATGGTATATTTCCAGTTTCGTACCCAGTCCTCATGTAGTTCTGCCTCTGTCCCGAGCCCTTGTTGCCAGCCCCATGCTTGTCACCCCCATGAGCAGCCCTACCCCTTTTGTTCTATCGAAAAAATCAACAGATCAAAGACCCTCATCAATTCTATTTAATTTATTAACTTTAACTGATGATTTAATAACATACCTTCATTATGGTGCCAGGATTGGCCCTCAAATTTCCCAAACAAACCCTGGGCAATGATCTCAGCATTGTCAACCCCCAGTCCCTGCCCCCTTTTCTTATCCCAGCCATTCTGAACTGATTAACTGAATTATCCCCCCACAACAATCATAAATTTCTAATGTTTCGACTTGAAATAATTTTTCTCTACGAGAAATTCGTCTGCATGTTGATGAACATGAAGAACATAACCTAAATTCACCAGTCGTGGCGCCACTAGGGATGAGCGATGTCGATTAATCGAAAAACCAAACAGCGATGTTTTTCATTCGATTTTATCAACGGCCGACTAATCGATTTTCGATTTTTTCTCCAAATATCGATCTTTTTGACCAAGGGAATAAAATTTTTCATTTTTTTATCGAATAATAATGTTGACTGAATTCAAACATTTTTCAATTTTTTTAAATAATTTATTTTCAATTTGTTTTTTTCTTGGGTAATGAAAAACACATCGATTTTTTTCAATAATCGATTTAAAATCATTTTTTAATGTTTTTTTTTCCTGTGCAATGAGAAAAAAAACATCGATTTTTTAAATAATCGATGTTTCGTCAGAAAAATCGATTCACATCGATTTTAAAAAAATATATCGATTCTTCGATAATCGTTCATCCCTGAGTCACTCTTGCTCCGATAATCACCCGGCGAGAGCTCAAAATCGATAAATTCGATGATTTATTTAATCGAATACAGTTCTGTGATGATAAATTGATATGGAATCGAACTCTGCAGGTTGTAAAGCCCTCACTGAACATCAGAAGTGATGATTTTGGGGCCGATCATGGTGATGGGGCTGTCATAACCTCCAGCCCAAGACCATTTCCCCAGAACGAGATCAAGAACAATGAAGTTGTTTTCATGTCATGTCAATAGGCGATAGAACCTTTGATTCGAACTTTAGGAGAGCTTTGGTATTTTTAGTTTAGGGATTAGGTGCAGTATTCAACAATGAGTAATGACAATGGGAATAAGTTTAACCCCTGGCAGAGCTTGGAGACTATATCAACATTTGATAATGGTGAGTGAATATTTTTGTTTATGTAATTTGACAGGTGAATAAATTGACTTTTCGTTCACTAATTTTGTGGATTTATTCATTGATTTTTTCACTCCAGGTTGTTTGTATTCACCTTTAATTATTAATATAAACTATTTAACAACAACAATTGCTCTTGTGAATTGAATTGCAAAAAAAATAATCATCAAATTAGCAAATAATTATTATTTTCTATTTTGCAAGAAAATAATTTGATGATTCATTTCATAATTTTTCTGTTAATTCACTTGCCATTCTATTTCATTGATTTATTATTATTGTTTATTAGTTTATTTACATAATTTTTCACCTGATGTAGTTCATATCTACATTTAATTGTCCAGATAAATTGATAAACATTAATAATTGCTCTAGAGAAAAAATTATAATGCATTCAACGATTTTTCTGTTCATTCATTTGTCATTCTCAATATGTCAATTGTCATTGGCATATGATTTTTACATATGATTTTGTCTTTATCAACATTTATTTATCGACGTAATTAAATTAAATTTGTTAATTTAGTATAATTTTTCTGTTAACCTCATCATTCTTGTTAATTGATTAATCACCATTATTTATAATTTATTGATGTCCCTCCAAGGGATGATGAATCTTATTTTTTATTGAAGGAAATAATTCGAGGACGACTCGACGTCTGGACGAGGCCCACGATGGGGCAAGTGGTGGGCAAATTGTTGGAAGAGTTGCTCCATCGACGAGTCTCCTCATCGAGTCTCTCCTCAAGAGCATCTGTGCCATGTTCGAGACGGATCCAACGCGCAGGAATAAATTATACTTCAGTGAGTCTAAATTTTCATCTGCTGCAGCTCCTGGAATTAAATTGACATAATACGAGCATTGATTACAGTTCTGTGTGATAAATTGCACGAGATGAGGCTGATCGACAGCTCCTACAACATGATGGAGTTCGAGAGCATGCGGGGACAGTACCAACAGGCCTGGTACAACCTTATGACAGTGGCCAGGGCAGCTGCAGGATCTGAGAGTATTATAGAATTTCCAAAGTGAGTAGAAACTATTCAGTGGCGGAGTGCTAAAACGATTTAAGAATAATCCTAGTATTTTTTTCAACATCCAAGCATTTTTTTCAAGATATCCGAGAGATAATTATCTAATTCAATTCAAATATCCAATTATTTCTTAATATCAAGTATTTTTTAAACATACGGTGTTTATAAATAAAATTGAATAGCAAAAATCATGAATTGGAGACCACAATTTTTTTTAAAAGAATGATCGACTAGAAAATACAGAAAGTTTGTTTCTGTAATTATAATATAAACATAAAAAAAATAATATAAAAAATTTTGTTTTTCAATGTCTCCAGAAAGTTTTAAAATCGACATAGTTTTTCGAATAATGAAAGAATGCCCATAAATTCGATTTCTATCTCTGTCTCTCGATATAATAAATATAATAAACCACTAAAATTGAGAATTGAAGACTAAAAAATGGAGAATTGTCGTTATCGATGCCATAAGCCTCCAAAAAATCCGTAAGAGTCAAAAAACTTCCTCATTCTGAAAATAAAAATGACAATGTCTCATGCGGGGACAGCACCAACAGGCCTGGTACAACCTTATGACAGTGGCCAGGGCAGCTGCAGGATCTGAAACTATTCAGTGGCGGAGTGCTAAAACGATTTAAGAATAATCCTAGTATTTTTTTCAACATCCAAGCATTTTTTTCAAGATATCCGAGAGATAATTATCTAATTCAATTCAAATATCCAATTATTTCTTAATATCAAGTATTTTTTAAACATACGGTGTTTATAAATAAAATTGAATACCAAAAATCACGAATTGGAGACCACAAATTTTTTAAAAAGAATGATCGACTAGAAAGTACAGAAAGTTTGTTTCTGTAATTATAATATAAACATATAAAAAATAATATAAAAAATGTTGTTTTTCAATGTCTTCAGAAAGTTTTAAAATCGATATAGTTTTTCGAATAATGAAAGAATGCCCATAAATTCGATTTCTACCTCTGTCTCTCGATATAATAAATATAATAACCCACTAAAATTGAGAATTGAAGACTAAAAAATGGAGAATTGTCGTTATCGATGCCATAAGCCTCCAAAAAATCTGTAGGAGTCAAAAAACTTCCTCATTCTGAAACTAAAAATGACAAATTCTCCTAGTTTATCTCCCGACTGGTCTCGCTACGCAGTGGAGTTCGACGAGCGTGAGTTCATCGCCTCCGGAGGGTTCGGCAACGTCTACCGAGCTGTTCACCGTCTCGACGGTCACGAGTACGCCATAAAGAAGATTGTGGTCAAGTCAGGCCGAGTGAAGAACATTCTCCAGCAGCTGGAGGAAGTGAAGACCCTCGCCAAGCTCAACCACACGAACATCGTCGCCTACAAATGCGCCTGGATCGAGCACAATCTGCCCCACTCCCTCCGCCCCCTGGCCCCAGCAAAGTCCAGAACGAGAACGAAAAGATCATCCTTAAAACGTCTGTCCTCAGACACGAACTCCTGTGAGACACAAAGTGCTAATCAGTTTAAGACAAGTTTCTCCTCCGATCGCGTAAGAAGTGATTCGGCCTCTCGTGTTGGTATGTATATAAAAAATTCAGTTAATCATCAAATTAATCGTGAGTGGGACAGCTATGGCTCGACGTGCCATTGTGATGTTGCTAGTCAACGATTTCAAGAATTCAATTCCACGATCGATATTATAGGCAGGAGGATCGACGGGATTGTGGATGGGGTGTCGGTGGAGAGGCAAAATTCTGATGTTGTGTCTTTTAGAAATGACGACGGGGAGAATGTGGATGACCGCAGTGTCAGCTCTGACAGCAGTGATATCGAGGAGATTCAGTCGCCCTTACACACGGACGAAGGGCGTGGGAGAATTTGCCCGTATTATTCTCCGAGAGTTGTGAGTGCTTCATGAGTAAATATGGAATTCAATTTTTTTTTATGGAATTTGGTTGGAAATCGGATTATTTTGTGGGAGAGTTTATTAGCGATTTTTTTGGAGGAAATCTCCAGTAGAAAATATTTTATTATTCGTCGATATGAATTTTCCGAGTCTTTTGCACATCATTTTTTGAGTTTATCGTCAAAAAATTCAAATTAAAAAATCTATGAAAATATCCCAATGGAATGAATTGATGAGAAAAATGGAATTCCATTTTTCATTGCAGTTTGTCTATAGAATAGGCCAAAAATTAGTAGAATATTCAATAGAAATTCAACAGAATTTTTTATTCTTTCATCCATTTTATTTTTCAATTTCTTCCAGTCTCAAAAACTCATCTGCAATTTGAATTATCACGCTCCAATATTTTTGTTTATTTTATCTTGTGTTGAAAATTTTAATAATCAATGATAAATTGAGGAAGTTAATTTCTCATGATGCAGAGATATGCTACAATTTATATTCAAATGGCTCTCTGTGAGAAAACGTTGCGGGCCTGGTTGGACGAGAGACTGGAGGCCACACCAGAGCCAATAGCTACAACAATCCTGAAACAAATACTCGATGGGCTACATTACATGCATTCTCGAGACATTGTACATCACGATATCAAGGTAGTTATCTGAAGTATTATTTCATCGACTTATCAGCAGTGGAATTCTACTTCCGATAAAATCTACGAAATTCCCTGGCTAAAAATAATGTTAATTGTAGCCCAGCAATATTTTCATCGGTGCCATTGGCCAGCGAGTTGAAATTCAAGTTGGAGACTTTGGATTGGCCTGCCCTCGTAAAAGCGAGAGTCATCATCCCGTTTTTGGAACGGAACTGTATGCCGCACCTGAACAACTCAATGGACAGTGCAACCCTAAAGTAAAAAAAATCAACCAACTTTTATTCATCACTTTAATCATTTTTTTAACTAATTATTTCTGATTCATTATTCACGTCAATTATTTGTGGTTACAGAGTGATCTCTATAGCCTTGGAATAGTGCTTTTCGAGATATTCTTCCCTATGAAGACCGGAATGGAGAGAAATTCTCTGATTACTCAACTGAAATCGGGAAAAATGCCAGGAGAATTCATAGAAAAAAATCCTAAATGGGTAAAAGTCTTCGTTAATGCAGGATTACGTCTAGAAAACTTCGTCAAAAAAACCTGGTTAAATTAACTTTGAAAAAGTGAATTTTTGGTTAATTCAGATTTAAATTAAACCATTAAAGCGTCATTAATACTCTATTTTTCTGGTTTTTTTGCACTATTTTGCTGGAGTTTTTTAAGCCTGAACCCATCAAACCATTTATTGCAGTGTCATGTGCACTCTTAAGAATCGAATAATTGTTTTCTCCTCAGTCTGATACCATAAAACGACTTCTGCTCGTCGATCCCACCCGACGCCCCTCAACCACTGAATTATTACACAATTTGAACGCTGATAAGGACTCTATCATAGCTGAATTGACAAATAGGATAAAAGAGAAAGACGTTGTCATCGATAATTTGAGAATGGAGATTAAAGAGCTGAGGCTCAAGCTCGACAAAGTTGAACTGGTGAAAACACTCCAGATGCCATGAGACTACACAGAAGGATCCCCTCCTCAAATGAAAATAATCAAATGAAGTTGTACATACGTTTTCGTGGAAAAGAGAACTATCGATAATTCTAGGAACAATTTTTTATACTTTTTAGATAATTCAACTATTTTATTATTCACATTTTTGAAAATTCATCGCCAAATATCATGAATAACTTGTTTACCAGTTTTTGTAAGAGACGAATGAATAAATCGATTCAATTGTTGACTGACACCATGTGAAATCCATTGGAGAATGATTTCATGATGGAATGTGCGTTTTATTTTCCCACCTTTTCCCTCTAGTGAGTGTGACAGAAGGGTAATAAAAGGAACAGAACACCCTGGCACAAACGTCATGGTATGAACCTCACAACGCCCCAATAATATGAAGGATTTTTCTTTTTTTCCTGGGCTGCTATTAATGAATTTGAACCTCTTTGAGATATCTCATATTATATGATGGATGATCACATAGATCTACGGGTGTCCCCGTACACAACCGTAGATTTTTAGCCTTCACTTCGTATACGTGCTAAAAATCATTGACATCACCTCGCACCTTATGAAATCAAAGTCTTCTTAAAGAAATTGAATAGAAATGTTCTCACGCATATTAATTCCTTCTTGAGCTCCTCAGGATTAAATATCTGGAGTTGTTGAAATCACTGTCTAATTTCAATCTGATGTTCCTTCTCCAGATTCGCGCTAACGAATCGAATGAAACGTAATTAGGGGTAAAAAATTAAATAGCAAAATGCCTCCCTCTCCCCGCCCAATAGTCTTGCAACTCGCGCAAATTAACGCGTCATCATTATCAGCGGTATATAACCCACACGACCCGAAGTTGCAATACGAAACTTTATCGTTGAATTCGGAAGAAGCCGGTTCAACCGATTTCGCGTACTCCATTGCAAATTAAAATGGATTACACGAAATTTTTTGCGAAGAGAACTCATTTCCAAAGGGACAATCTCATCAGGCGATTGAGTAAGTCATCAGTTCACTTATTAACAATTCCGGGAATGATATAAATTAACAAATTTAATTACTGATAATTTAATAAACTTCTGCCACTAGCAAAGATGTTTTTGCAAAATCCTGGGTCGATTAATCTGGCGTCTGGTATGCCGAATTCAACACTATTTCCATTTGAAAATTTATCGGTCAAGTGTGGAGATAAAACGATAACGCTATCGCCGAAAGAAATGGGGGAAGGACTGCAGTATGGGCCGTCTCAAGGGTACAAAATCTGAAAAATTACTTTTTATTCCATAATTGGGTCATTCGCAGCAACAATAACAATCGGTGGTCGTTATTATAAATATTTCGTCATTTTGGGCGATTCTATATTTTTTTTTTCAATAAACATGTTTAATGGAGAGTATTCTATCGGACATATTCCGTTAAAAAACGTGCGATAAAGCCTCGGAATTCTTGAAAAGAATCGGCTAAAAACTCACAGATTTTTCAATAAAATTTTCTGTTCACTTCGTCGGGTTTTCTCATGAATTTTTTCGATATTTGTTCAATTACGTTCCAGATATTTTCCCCTGATCAACAAATTGAAAGACTTTCAAACCCGGTGGCACAGTCCCCCGTTCAAAAACTGGGACATTGCCGTTGTCCCCGGCTCGCAGGATGGATTTTACAAAATTCTCGATATTATGATCGACGAGAATGATCCGATTATGGTGCAGGCACCTGCGTATACCGGGACCATAGCTGCAGTCAGTGTCAAAAAAATACCATTCCATTAAAAAATTAATTTCAATTTTTATTCGATCTCACATTTTTAATTTGACATTTCGTCCTCCATTACTCGCTTCATCTTCACTGGTTCAGTTTAAATGATTTAAATTGCATGACGCGATCAGGTAAATTCGATGCGGCCAGAATACATTGGCATCCCCCAAGACGCCGACGGAATAATTCCCGAAGAGATCGAGAGAATTTGCAGTCGGCGACACATCAATAATCTCAAATTACCGAAAGTATGTTCAACATTATATCCAACAATACTTAATCAACCAATTGACCATCTCACTAACGAAAATAATCAGGCACTCTGCGTGAATTCCATCGGCGCAAACCCGACCGGTTCCGTTCTCCCGACAGATCGGAAGAAGGAAATTTACAAACTCGCCCAGAAGTACGATTTCCTCATCATCGAGGACGACGCGTACTATTTCATTCATTTTCTTGATCACCAGCCGACATCATTTCTGTCTATGGACACTGACGGACGGGTCATTCGATTGGATTCATTCAGCAAGATCATTAGTTCTGGATTGCGACTGGGGATTGTCACAGCACCTCAGGAAATTATTGATAAAGTTATTGTGAGCCTGCAGAATACTGTTCTTCATGCTTCTTCGTTGTCACAGGTGAGATTAAAGGGGTTCAATAAGGCGTGTGTATATTTCCGTAACTCGATACAATAATAATAATTATTATTATGAATTAATTATAATTATAATTATTACTACTTATTATTAATAATTAATTACTAATTAATTTTCAAATCGCGATTTGACATAAAAATATAATAATATGATTTAACATAAAATTAATATTAATAATAATACAAATAATAATAATTATTATTATTAATAATTAATTACTAATTAATTTTCAAATCGGGATTTGACATAAAAATATAATAATATGATTTAACATAAAATTAATATTAATAATAATAATAATATAGTCAGAGGACTTCTGTTGACTTTTTGAATATTTCAATAGAATCGGCCAAAAACAAACAGAAAGTTCAATAGAAATCCCATGGAATGGCCGCCTGTTTGGTGTTTATATAATATATTCTATTGAAAATTGTTCATCTGTTTCCATGAGAGAAGTAAATCATCGATTCTACGATCAATGGTGATTCACCATTCTCTTCGTATTGCAGATGTTGATGTTTAAGCTTCTGGAGAGCTGGTCCCCAAAAGAATTCGACAACCACATAAAAAAAGTTCAGAATTTCTACAGGTCACAGCGTGACATGATGATCAAGTCTATGGAGAAATATTTGGAAGGTCAGTGATCGAGCCTGCAAATCCCTTATCGATTCATTGTTTCGAGAAACAATGATGACGTTCAGTACTCGTCCCAAAGGGACAGAACTGTTTTTTTTATTGAAAAAAAAATATTAAATTTCATCAACATTTCAACCCTTCATTAATATTTAAATAAATTATACAAATACATTAATATTTAAAAAAAAATCAAGTGTCCGTTTTACCCCAACCTCCCCTAAATCAAAGTGGAATTATTGGCTTTCAACGTAAGGCAATTAAATGACAACAATCACTATTAATCAACAATCAATCAATCAAATTGTGATTAATCGATCAATCAATTAATCACAATTTAATCAATTCCTTTTTCAGGCCTGGCAGAATGGTCAGTCCCCAAGGCCGGAATGTTCGTCTGGATCAAACTCAAGACAAAGGACAATGCTTTGGATTTAATCATGGGAAAATTAATTCCCAATGGGGTGTTCATCATCCCCGGAAGTGCCTTCGATTACAACGAGTCCCAGGACGACCACCATCTGCGTTTGTGCTACAGCTTCTCCACGGAGAACGAGGTCGACAAGGTAAACCCTTCATTCGCCCGCCCCAACACCTTTCGAGTTACATCTCATCGAGCTTTTTTTTCAGGCAATGCGAATTCTTGCAAAATGTCTCCGCGAAGGGGTGACGGAGAAGAATGCTGACCGTCCCACTTGATTACGATGAAATATATTCTTTGTTGCTTCTTTAATAGCGAGGAATGTCAAGCAAAAATTCAAGAATATGCATTTGAAGTGAAAATAAATACAAATTTCGATTCGAGCTGATGAAGAAGTTGAAACTAAATCCATTTCCCAATTTTTTTGAGAGCAAAAAAATAGAGTTACATAAATTTATTAGCTAACCGAGGAGAATAATTGACGACGGGTGAACATCAATCTGGAAGTATTAATTGTGATGAATTTTTTTACGGTGAAAATAAAAAAATGTTTTTTTTTATTGTGAGAAAATTCAAGTCTGTCAATTTTATTTGGGGAATGAGAAGTTGCGGGAAAGTATTCCTCTCAAAAATTAATGATTATCAATCCAAAGATATTGATTCCAATAAAATATGGATTCGGAATAAAAAGAAATGAACATTTTTATTCTCTCTGACGAAAAAAAAACAGAATTAAATAAATTTTCCCATTTTTTTTAGGGGAAAAAATCAATTAAATCACTCAAATTGCGAATCGAGGGAAAGCAGTAAAAATAAGACTCATTCATCATCCACGAAACTCGTAAAATTCCGAAATGAGGGGTTTATCGATCGCAACAAATCACGCACCATTAAATTTCGATTAAAACAATCCAGCAGATAATCTCCCAAATCGTGCCTTCCACAAGTGCCTCGATTCGCCTCCGGATGCCCTAGACGTTCAATACTGTTGCGCTTGCGCTTCTCCCCATAATTCCCACAGGATTCTGCTCAATGTGGCTGACAGACGTGCTCTCCACCGGGGAATCTGTCATTTTTTTACCATAAGGTGAAGTGGATAATTATATTGTTACGCTTGTCGACGTAGTCATGTAGCGATGATAATTACCAGCAGTTCTTTTAGTATTTGAAATTATCTCGCGAATTTAGAGACAGAGAGTCGCTCTCTAATGCCATTGAACCATCGATTAGTTCGCAGAAGTGTTCCGAAGGTGCAGTTTCCTTGTTATAAAGTGTTGTTTTTCAAATTTTTTTTTTTATTTCAGAATTGATTGTTGTGACTGCTTCAATGAGCAATTTTTCAACTTCAAAACGTGGATTTAAAAAATTGCGAAAGCGTTCGGATCGGAATTTCAGAGATTTCTTAGTTAAGAATCGGTTCGCAATTAATTTCCGTTTTTTTTTTTAATTTGAAAAATGACAAATAGATGTTTGATCAATTTTGGACAGTGCATGGTGTTTTCGTGTTATAGACCACTTCTTTGTCTGTATCTACTCGCGTATGCGCTCAGACTGTCGCTTTGATTGTCATCACGCACGAAAGAATTTCATAGAAAAGGAATGGAAAATTCTATTGGATGTCTATTGCACTTCTATTGAAAATTTTATTAGTTTTTGTTGAAAATGTTCAATAGAAATTATTTCAAACAAAAAATTGAGAAAGTATGACACGAGAGTGCCTATAGAATTCTGTATATTTTTTTCTATAGAATATTTTTCATTGAACATTTGTCTTGAAAAAAAACGTATCGATGAGTTGCAGAATTTTTCAATGAAATCGGCTAAAAATTAATAGAAAATTCAATGGAATTTCAGTTCTATAGGATTTTTTCTTGAAAATTCTATAGATTTTGTTTCTATAGAATACTCTATATTTTTTTTTCTATAGAACTCTCTATAGACTTTTCTATAGAATTCTCTAAAAAAAAATTCTATAGAAATCTATAGATATTTCTATAGAATGCTCTATATATTTTTCTATAGACATTTACTATGAATTTTCGATAGATTTTATATACAATCGTCTTCAGTTTTTCTATAGAGCGCTCTATAGACTTTTCTATAGAATTCTCTAGATTTTTTCCTATAGAAATCTATAGATGTTTCTATAGAATGCTCTATATATTTTTCTATAGACATTTCCTGTGATTTTTCTATAGATTTTCTATAGAATCGGCTCCAATTTTTCTATAGAACTCTCCATAAGCTTGTCTATAGAATTTCCTGTAGACTTTTTTCTATAGAATATTTTCCATCGAACAGTTCCATTGATTAAAAATCAATAGAAATCCAACAGACTTTTCTAGCAAATTCACTCGGTTTTTTCTATAAATTTTTTTCTTTCGTAATAACAAAGTTCTGAAGTCCTATTTATCTATTGAATTATTGAGACGAATTCCATCAGATGACGACAACAGATTTGCCGGGAATAATGGTGATGAACGACTCGAATTGCGCTATTTGCGCAATGGGTCCTCCTCCCAATTTGATTCTATCCATTCCACCTCCGCCCATCCCCTCGTTTTTACAATACGGATCGGAGGTCCATTCACAGACGGGGATGCCCATCGCGGGGGGAGTCAATGGGACACTTTGCAATCATCATTGCGATTGGAAAGTTGATGGCGTACAGTATGTTGAGATGCCGCATCAAGGTAATAGCAATGGTAATCTTCAGGATTTTTTACGTTGGAAAATTTTCAATTTCCGGACAATGGATTTGTTTATGGCAATTGAGTTGCAGGGAATCTGTTCGATGACACGTGGCTGCTGATCCTCATCCTCTCATGCGTCGGGATCATTGTCGTCAGTGTTTTGTTGGTGATTGTCCTGTTACGATGCAAATTGTGAGTAAATTGCGGAAACAGGCGATTTTTGATGAGTTGAGCTTGTTTTTATTTTCTAGATGGGGTTTATCTGGGAAACGCGTGGGTTTAGAGAAAAAAGTCGTAAAAACTTTTTTACGGATAATTAAATTTTCTATAAAAAAGGTCCTATGAGGTTTTTCCATAAAACTACTGATTCTGGAGATAATTCGATATTTACAAGACGTAAAAAATTGAATTAATCCTTTAACTTAAACGACTCCATTCTAGAAATGCTTAATTACCTCAAAAACGAGTGATTTTAGGACAGAAAATCATAAAGCCTTTTTTATAGCTTATGAAATTTCCTACTAAAAGTTTTTACGACATTTTTCTCTAGAACCACTCACTGACGAGATAACTCACAAATTGACAGAGCGTTAAAAATTTAATTTTCTAAATTTCATCATTTCGCATCTCAAAAAAATCATTAAATAATTTAATTTCATGCATCAAGTTGCGCAATAAAAATTTCAGCAATACTAGTCAAAAAGGGGGTACAATTTCGATGCCGGCCGCAGCGATAACCCAGCCGAAGAGCGCGCGCATTCAGAATGAGACGGTATTGTATCCGTGCACGGCGGACGGCATGCAGGACAGCCGGATAATGTGGGCGACATTAACGCCTCGAGGAACGACACGACATTACCTCGAGGATCACACGTACGAGACTGTGGGCAATGGGATGACGCCTAAACGCACGTATCCAACGGCTCCCGTCGAAAATGTACTCGTCATTCACTAAAGAGTCAACAATATTTCTGCATTACGCGGATTTTACCTTTACGAATTATCAATACCCATAATTAATGTTTGATTGATGACAGATTTACATTGAACCGCCAGTTCCGTCGCCCGTGAGATCGACACCGAAGGAGGAAATTGCTTTCGATAACACAGCATTCGTCGATTACGAAGAGCCACTGTCTATCAAGGCGGAATACTTTCAATTGAATGATGTACTTGAGCCTAATGAGTCAGGTGAATAATTAATAAAACCAAAAATTGAAAACGTAAAAAAAAATTCTCCACTTTTTTCAGTTCTCTTCATTTATCTCGTGAACAGTCAATTTTAGAACAAAATACCATAAAATCTTTTTAATAGAGAATTTTATGATCTACAAAAAATTTCTTTTGACATTTTTTCCTCAAACCACTCATCATCAAGATAATTCCAGTTAAAAAAAATTATTGTCACGAATGAATGATTTTCATCAATGATAACGACGATAATTGAATTTCCAGAGCTCTACGGCTGTCAGCGAGAGACATTTCGGCCCCGAGTGAGTTCTCCAACGAGGATAGAGCACCCAAACCTGCCCCCCCTGAACCTCCACCCCCACAACCGCACGATCCGCAAGAACTCGTCAATCCAGCAAATCGGTGCCGACACAATCCTCAGAAATAGTCTCGCCCTAGCCGCTTACACCCCCGACATTTAAACATTTTTTATCAAAATACTAATCGCAATGTTTTTTTTACAATCGAATGAATGAAAGAACGAATGAACTGACGAGAGGACTCACACTCTTTCTTCAAACTCATTATCATCAACAAACTATTGTACGTTAATTGATCATGATAACTAGCGAGTGATAGATTTGTCTAATCTTAACTACAACATTCGACATTCGTAAATATTAATAATTCACTGTTCAACGGTTAAAATGGAGTTCATGGAGATAAGCTTTATCAGACGGCTGTTTCAACAATTGTTTTTTTTTATATCTCGAAACGATAATTCATTCTATTTCAACTATGACCATAAATCATGTTGCTATGTGTAATCGTTACTATTACTACAAGTATTATTACGAATAAAAAAAATTAATTACCGAAAAACATTTGTTCCTTTTCTTTCTTTTTATTATTCTTTTCCCCCCAATTTATTTAATAAACTCTCTTTTTAGCAAGAGCCTCATATTTTTACATTGGTATTAGAAGTGGCATTCGAACCCTTGCCCACAAATACTTCCACTTCATTTCAATATTTCTAACCATGACCGAAATCAGTAGTGAAGCGGTAAACCGAGTTAAGTCGATTTTGACTATTAGCCAGTTTTTGCTGAATATCTCGGAATCTAAGAGAGATAGCAAAATTTTTCTCATGACTTTTTTTATAACGCTCTATTGGCTCTACAAAAAAGGTCATGACAAAAATCTTTCTATCTCTTTTAGATTCCGAGATATTCGTCAAAAACTAGCCAATAGTAAAAAACGACTTAACCCGATTTACCGCTTCGCTACTGAAATGATCACAACGAAATAAATAATAATAAATAAAGTATCATTATAAGGCAGTACCATTATAAGTTCTATATAATAAACAGGGGAATCCCCGAGCTCTCAATTCTCTCATAAAAAAATTATTTATTCACCGTCAACTGCATAAATACAATAATCACCATAATAAAAAATACATTTCGACTCATGAAATCGATCCGTTTAAATACCCTATTCGATTGAGCGGTTCGATTCCCCCGTCACCATCACTGGCGTTCTTCAGGGGAATGGTGATAACATCGGGCGGATCAATGACCCCGAACGACGATATAAAAACATTGAGAATAGTAACGAGAAAAACCCCGATGACGGTCCAGTTGTTGGCCCTATTCGCCCTGATGACCTGATCATCCTCCTTGACGTCATATCTGCTATTCCAAATGAGTCCGATCCCCACCGCGATCTGCAGCGCGAGACTCATGCAAATCATGACGAGAGAGGCCAGATAAAACGGATGACTCTTCGACCCGAGGACGTATCTCAGTTGATTGGCGTTAGCTGATATGAGGGCCAGGTCCATCATGCCCTGGGCCAGTGTCTTCTTCTGCTGATAGACATTGACGTCGAACGGGCTCTGAGGGGGGACGCCGTTGGAGGGTCTCGGGGTGAACGGCCTCCCGGGCAAGAGTCCGTCATCAATCCCCCTGTCGTCATCACCCAGACCCCTCTTCCCCGCCGGCTCCAGGTCGTCCACCTCTGGACCGTACGTGGGCGGTGGGTTGAACGCATTATCTGTCTCCAAAAGAGCCAAAGATCGGGCATTACCTGAGTTCGGTGACCTCATCCCCAGGGAATTCGTCACCGGGCGCTCCGTCAACTCGACGTCGTCGACGTATGCCACCACCGAGGCATCATCGTAGGCATCACCAGCCCCCTCTCGGCTCATTAATAACCTGATGAACCACACTTTATTCCAATTATTTTGCGTCAACTTCACGCTATTTTATTCGTATATTTACTTCGTCTCTCGGGGGATCAAGCCCTTCGTCGGCGGAACTGATGACTTCGCGAAAGCTTCCGATGATTTTTCATGCTTCAGAAATTATTTGAAACACTTGAATCATGCTCGCGAATTCCCGCGATTGAAACGTCACTTTAATTTCAAAAATCATCAATTCAATTCGGATTTTTCGGCGATTTTTTATTTATTCGATTAATGAGTATTTGGGGATGAAGTGGGGGAGGGGCTGATTGAATTGTTTTTTGTTTACGGAATTATTGTTTTTGATTTGTTGAGAAAAAACGGGGCAAGGAGTAGGGAATTGGTGTTTATTGCTGTGCGTGCCAGTATTCACTGTCTTTCTATGCTGGCATCAAGGCCACCAGTTCAGGTCACTGGGGGAAGGAGTAGGGGAGTCGGATGGAGACTGTCATCAATGACGCATTCATGCTCCAGAGTGCTCCCACGGCTATCTAGATCGTTCTCCATAAATGCGAAATTGTTATTTTTGGAGGTAGTCTGTTGAGTCAATTTTTGCAATGCACGCGATAAAAATTGATGGGTTCAATGTAAAAAATGGGATATTGTATTCGTGATATAGATCATGAAGAAGAAAAGTAGAACGACGATTGATTAAGTCATTCATTAATTTTGATGTCTGCGGGAGTCACCTGATTTATGGTAATTATTTATTTTTAGGAAATTTTGGCGTTCAAGGGTCAAGCGGGAGAGACGAGCGAAGTGATCAAAAGGATCAAATTGCCTTGAAGGTCAAATGGGAGCGACAGGGGGATGCGTCGAAAGGGTCAAATGGGAGAGACGGCGGAAGTGATCAGTCCACTCATCTCTCCCGGTTAACCCTTAGGAAAATTTAGCCCTTCACCTGTCTCTCCCGTTTGACCCTCACGACCTTTTGACCCTTTGGAATGTTTTTTTGATGGTCCAGAAACTAGAAAGCTTTGAAGGTCAAACGGGAGAGACGAGCGAAGTGGTCGGGAGAATGAACCTGTCGTAAAGGTCAAATGGGAGCGACAGGGGGATACGTCGAAAGGGTCAAAAGGGAGAGACGCGCGAAGTGATCACTCCACTCGTCTCTCTCATTTAACCTTCATGAAAATTTGATCCTCCATCTGTCTCTCCCGTTTGACCCTCAAGGCCTGTTGACCCGAGAGAACATTTGACCCTTTAGAATGTTTTCTAGCGCTTCAAGAACTAAATCAAAGGGTCAATTAGCCGTGAAGGTCGAACGGGAGAGACGAAGGAAGTGATCGGAAGAATGAAACTGTCGTAAGGGCCAAATGGGAGCGACAGGGGGAGGGGTCAAAAGGGTCAAACGGGAGTGAAAAACAAAAAATTTTCCCTACGTTCACATACATTTTTGAACCTCGTCTACAAACATTCAAAAATCAAGAAAAAATAATTTTCGGGGTATTGAAATAGCGTGGAATGCCTCATGATAATTCGTAGAAAAAAATTATCATTTGGGTTGACATGGCGTGTCTCATTAGTTCCAATTGACCGAATCCCGGTCGTAATAAAATACATCAGCTGGAGATGCCGAATTCCTTGACTCGTTTATTGCATAACCCTGAGCTATCGAACCCCGTTGTCAAGCAAACAACCCCTGGAGCCCTCCCCCCACCAGACATTCCTCCAGTGATTTTCTCCTCAACTTTACTCAGTCTGTGATAAATGGGTCATGACGATCAGTCGACGCCCAGGTGGAGCTCCTCCTCCACCAAGAACCCAAGAAAAATAAAAAAGTGAGAAAAAGTTTGAGTGGTTGAAGCGATAATGAACTCGCGGCAGAAGTGCTGCCTTCACTGCCCGGGCACCTGGGTGTCCTCTCAAGTCCGGAGGGAGCACACCTGCCGGCTACCCACGTACATAAAGGGTAATTTGAAGCTCTCGTCGCTAAAGCAGTACGTGGCGGGCGAGGGCGAGAGGCGGGAGAGACTCGCGCGAAAGAACTCGGGAGAGTCTCCGGAGAAGAGAACCATGTCTAGACAGAATTCGGTTTGCGACAGATTCGCGATAGCCCGGAAATTTCATGCTGAGAATCTGGAGCATCAGCCACTGCCTGATAAGGTTGACGACTCGGTTTTCAGGAATGTCAGGCCTGATCGGGGAGCCTTACTCAGCAAATCATCACCTGATTTGACGAAAATCGATGGTGGGAGTCGAGGTAGGGTAATTAATAGATGAATTCGTTCTTTTTGTAGGAATTGAACGAAATGAGTTAAAGTTGATCTGAAACAGATGAATAATTTTAATAAAGGTTCGAAAATACGAGGTGATCAACAGTTGTGGACGCCGCCATCTTGGATGCCCCCTCCCCCTGACGCAAGGGGCTTCAAAGATGGCAGCGCTCTCACCTCGTGTTTTCAAACATTAAAAAAAAATATTTATCCTCTTCGAATCACCCTCAGCTCGCTTCATTCGCTTTCTATAAAAGGACCAAATTTTTTAAGCCATCTTCCAGATTTTTCCATCGCCTTTACGCTGATTCTTGACGCATTTCCTCTTTATGAAATAAGAAATTTTTCATTTATCGAGGCACGAGGGGTCACAAACTGCGTACATCCCTGCAATACGGCCCCAGCCTTGGCTGCAAGGTTCCCACCACCAACATGGACTTAGCCATCTGCTGGGAGGCACCAATCGACCCGAACTACGAGCCCACGTGGCCTGTTCACATCGACGGCTCCGACGGTGGTCCCGCACCAGCTGTCTTCGCCCTAGTCCAGCACGAACCGGGGGACGAGAAGTCCTTCAAATCCCCGGTGGAGAGATTCGAGGCTAAATTCATAAACGTGAAAGGTCGAAGCAGAAGGGAGGACCAGACCTGCCAGACCTGCGAGGAGGCCAACGATAATGGCAACGACTTGTGCGAGAATTTCGACGGCATCCACATCACCGAGGATGAGGACAATCGTCTCGTGAAATCCGCGACCTACGGCTGTCCGAACCCCAGGAAGCGACAGCCCGTTCATCTGAGGAGTTGCGCCCCTTGTCACTGCAGGGGGGAGAGACTGAAGAGGGCTAGGTGTGTTCACTCGGCCCCTCATCACGGGGCCAAGAACATCAAGAGGAATGGGCTTCCCAACAAGATCATGGTGCCGAGACCCAGGACACCGTACGCCAAACGAAATTTCTGCATTGACACCTTGACACCACCGTTCACTATTATTGAGGGCTCCAGGGATGCTGATTATCCGGAACACTGGAGACTCTCATCGGTCTATCAGCAGTCTTACAGAAATCCGAAGAACCAATGAAAGGCTTCAACGTCAATAACTTTGCGAAAAATATGTCAATGATTTTTATGTGATATTATTTTTTGGAAAGTTATTCTGTCGTGATGCCGAATAGATCTTAGAGTATTTATTCTGAATAGTTGATCTCATTCTGTTGGGGTTGATTGAAGGGGTAGTGATGGGGAAGACGTATAAATAACAAAACGTAATAATATATAATATATATAATATAATAATAATATATTGTTATGTTGACGTTCATTTTCTTTTCTTTCCCCTTGAATCCCTCCTCTGACCTTCACTTTTCCCAGTCCGGGGATTGGTATCCTTCCCCGAACTGGAAAAAGTGAAAGTCACTACGGAAAAATAGCGTTCGCGCCTAGCGCCACAGGGATTTTCAACGAGTGCGATTGGCACGCCTTGCCTTCGGCTCGGGGTGCCAACACACTCGTCGAAAACCCCAGCGGAACTCGACGTGAACTGTACTATTTCAGGTTGTTTCTTCCTGTTGCTTTACCTCTCGTCCCGTTTTAATTTAATAAACTCTTTTTGATCAATCCCACGGCCTTTCCAATTGGTTTCACAAGTGGGATTCGAACCCATGGAATTTTAATGCGATGTCACAACCAATATGATTCATTTTCAACCCAATCAGAAAGTTTGGTTTTTCAATCCACGTAGAATTGAACGGAAATCTCTCTGAACACATCGGTAAGAGAAACGGGAGCGGGCGGTCTCGATCCGCGGTAGCGTATCGGCCAAGTAACCATTGCATCATCAGCCCTGATTTAGGATGATTTATTCTGTTGAACTAGTCAATTCACTTATCTCGAATTACCACGATTGACTAACATTTGAGAGAATATATTCAATTAAAAAATTGTGACTTCTCATTTCGTATCTTATCGCTCTAATCTAGTTAATGCAAGTCTCTGCAATCTATTCAGCAAATTCGCATGGGAGCTGAGAATCGAGAGAAAGTCAGATCGTTTCAACACAGATATTTCGCATAATTCGAGGGCTATGACGTCCGCGAGACGTCTCTCATGCTCCGCGATGAGGGATATCTCCCCGAAGTGAGAGCCCTTGGACAGTCGGAGGATTTCTTCTCCCGTATTCTTCATAACTGCGACTGTCCCGCAGCGTATGTAGAACAAAGAGTCCCCGAGACTTCCTGATTTTACTATTGGGTCGTTCGGCAAGTAGATTTCACTCTTGATGAGGGTCAGCACCTCGGAGAGGACGGGCTGGGGCAGTTGCCTGAGGAGATTGACTTTCGCGATCATCTCCTCATACTCGTGAAGCAATAGTTCCTGCGGAATTCATCGACGCGTATTTCTTTTTGTATAAATAATCATGATTTGATGCTCTTCATGTTGAGTAATCATTGATTAATTGATTACTCGTGCTGATACCTCACGTAAATTCGGCGAAACCTGGGACATGATCATTTTATTTCTCTCAATATTCCTCTGATAGTACTCATAATACTCGAAGACTCTATGCTGAATGGAGTACGGAAGTTCTTTATACTTCATGTACTCGTAAAACTGCTGCACCTCTCTGACGTTTCGTTTTTTTGTCGAGTCGAAGGTCGTCATCAGCTGCAGCAATTGCGCTGGGTAATTGTCAATATCAACTTCCTTTACTTTTTAACGTTAAAAATTGCGGCAATAGTGTACCTAGCACATAGATGAATCCGATCCTCCCCAGAATAGTGAGGAGTAGATTAAGAATAATGTCTTCGGTCGTATTGACGTGGAGGTAATGACTGGAGCTCATCAGTGCGGTTGTCGCGCGATTTAATGAGCTGATGTATCTCTTGACAATCGTGTCTCTCTTCTTCATGTAGTCGGAGGACAGCCATGATCTAATGATCGTTGATAAAAATTGGGGATTATTTATTTTCGAGGTTTCACGCTTTCTTTTTTAATTGCTCACCGGGAAGTGGAGCTCTCCCAGGCGACTCTCCCAGCTGCCAGGGGTATGTACAACTCCAGACATGTTGCCCAGTGGAGGCAGATTATCGAAATCATCAGCATCTCGATGATTTTAGATTTTTGAAATGACGTTTTGTACATCTAGAGGGAGAATCTCAATTTAAGAGGCCTCGGGAGTAAAAAAAAATTCCTAAATTGCTTAAAAAATTTGTTCATTCTTTAGAAACCGGATGCAGCGAGTTGAGGTTGATTTGAAGAGGATAAATATTTTTTTTTAATGTTTAAACATGCGAGGTGGGGCCGCCGCCATCTTTGAAGACCCTTCGGGCGGAGACAGGGGGCATCTAAGATGACGGCGCTCATACCTCTCAACCACCTCGTGTTTTTGAACATTTTCAAAAATTATTTCTCCTCTTCAGGTCAGCTCCAGCTCGTTTCATCTAGTTTCTAGGAAAAGAACAAATTCCCCGAGCTATTTTTCTAATTTTTTCATTTCCTAAATTTTTTTTCTCGTTTATTTTTTTTTTTTCGTCTCACATGACACATTTGACGTGTAGATTCCATCAAATTCCTCATCCTCACGATCTTCAAAATGTTTGGGCTAGTCCAGGGCCAGTCAAGCCCTCCCTCAGGGTTGAAAAACCTCCAGACGACGTAAATCATCTCGAAGGGGAATCCAGACAGAAAATCCAGTAAAAAAAACGTCTTCAAATAGTTTCTGACAATGAAAATATCTTCAAAAGTAGAAAATTCTAGTCAACACGGATAGAGCAAGCCTTAAACTCACTCAATGATAATTTTCCTCTCCAAGAAGACGGCTCCCGTCGTCGAGTCGAAGTATCCAGTGAAAAAATTGAGAATAATATCGATCGAAAATATGAGATTGATCGATATAAATAGATAAATCCAGTCCTGCTGGCGGTGGAAGAAGAAGGTGAGTAGAAAAATCACTAGGATTAATGAAATCAGGGTGAAGAGGGTCATGAAGATGTTCCAGAGGATCTTCAATCGACTGAACGGGTGGATGACGAATGAAGAGTGCCGCAAGTGTCTATCGATATCGTAATTTATGCTGGCGGAGCTCTTCATGAGGAATCCCGTCGTGGCGTGATGTCTCGATAGGATTGAGTTGTGGATGATCCATTTTTTTAACCCAGGGATTACGCCAGTCGCGGGGAAGAGGGTGTCGAGCTCATCTGGCTCGATTTGCAACTGACATTTGTGAACGACTCGACTAACCTGTTTTTTTAATATGAATATGAAAATCTGGGAGTTTTTTCGGAATTTCGATGAGTACCATCTGATGTTTTGAGAGAGGACCAGCTATCAACTCCAGTAGCTTCATGTTTCATTGAGTTTTTCTGGAATTACGAGGAGTGGCGAGACTTCGCAGCACGAATTCTCAGCCAAAAAAGAATGAAAAAATCTGAAGGATAGCTTGAAAAATTTGTTCTTTTTTTATGAACTGAATGAAGCGAGCTGGAAGTGATCTGAGGTGGATACATAATTTTTAGAAATGTTCAAAAACGCGAGGTGACAGGGATGAGCACCGCCATCTTGCTTCGATACCCCCTCCCTCTGACGGAAGAGATTTTAAAGATGGCGGCGCCTCCACCTCGTGTTTCTAAGCATTTCTTTTCATCTTTAACCTTTCACATCTCTTTTTAGCCGAGAAAATTTTCCCAAATGAAAAAATTGCAAATGGCAAAATGGCGCGAAATTTTTCCAAATTTTCGGTCTTCATGAAAATCGCTTTTTTTTGATAACATGAACCAAAAAAATTGTGAATAAAAAATTTTGTTATAAGACGGAAAAAATGGGGATAAAGAATAAAAACGAGGGATGAAACATCATGTGATTGCCATTCTCTACTGAAGGCCAGCCCCGGGTGCCGCAGTGACTGCTTACGCTCCTTTTAAATATGACGCACAGCTGTTGAGATGCAGTAGATACGTCCCGGACTAGTCAGCTGATCACCTCCGATAATGTGACATCTCTCTCACTCCGAGTTGTCACTGTCTCCAGTCATTGGGACATGTTTTCAATAAGTGGCAGTCTTCGGCCAACAGCTGAGGACGCAATGGCAGTCAGTGAAAATAACGACGTAATGGACATGTCGGACAGTGACAATCCGCAGTTACCAATCGAGGTAAATAAATCGTAATCGTAATTTTCCTCGTTACAAAATTTTTCTCGTAAATATTTTTTTTCCCTCATTTCGTCAACTGCGTTCGCCTCCACATGAACACGATCATCCGATCATTCTACGTCTTCGGGTCATCTTTTGTCATTTTTTCCTCAACTGAATTCGTAATAAATTCTCGATCTACAGGTAATAATGCACATAATGTCGTACCTCTCGGTGTCGGATCGAATATCCGCTGGGCGCGTGTGTAGGCACTGGCACGAGGCATCTGTCAGCGCCAAATTTGTTAATCGTCAGGCGCTTCTCATCAGTCGTGAGGAGGATAATCTACAGAATGTCATGAATACGTTATCCGTATCCAATAGACCATTTTATCATTTTATCTTCAAGGAGATTGAAGTGAAAGCTTCATTACCCATTTGGAGTAGATTTGGGCCTATTATGCGCAGTTTGATTATGGTAATTGAAAATAATAATAATTCGCTCATTGAAAATATTTTGACAATTTTTTTTTCATTGAAAACATCCCCAAATCCCTTCACCATTAAAGTCCATCCTCATCACGATTAATAATAGTGATAAATTATCAATTATAATTCTTTAATTAGGAGGCCACCGGGAGAAAAAAATCTAAAATGCAGAAGTCGTTGAAAAAATTGTTCCTTCTTTCGAAATTGAATAAAACGAGTTTGAGGTGATTTGAAGAGGATAAATAATTGTGAGAGATGGTCAAAAATGCGAGGTGATTATCAGGTGTGGACACCGCCATCTTGAATTCCCCCTCCACGTGTCACAAGGGAGTTCAAAGATGGCGGCGCTCCCACCTCGCATTTTCAATCACTAAAAAAAAATATTTGACCTCTTCAAATCACCTTCAACTCCCCTCATCGGGTTCCTATAAAATGAACCAATATTTTGAGCCATCTTTCAGATTTTTCCATCCACTATGGTAATTGAAAATAATAATAATTCGCTCATTGAAAATATTTTGACAATTTTTTTTTCATTGAAAACATCCCCAAATCCCTTCACCATTAAAGTCCATCCTCATCACGATTAATAATAGTGATAAATTATCAATTATAATTCTTTAATTAGGAGGGCACCGGGAGAAAAAAATCTAAAATGCAGAAGTCGTTGAAAAAATTGTTCCTTTTTTCGAAATTGAATAAAACGAGTTGGAGGTGATTTGAAGAGGACAAATAATTGTGAGAGATGGTCAAAAATGCGAGGTGATTATCAGGTGTGGACACCGCCATCTTGAATTCCCCCTCCATGTGTCACAAGGGAGTTCAAAGATGGCGGCGCTCCCACCTCGCATTTTCAATCACTAAAAAAAAATATTTGACCTCTTCAAATCACCTTCAACTCCCCTCATCGGGTTCCTATAAAATGAACCAATATTTTGAGCCATCTTTCAGATTTTTCCATCCACTTTGGGCTGAGAAATCCCATCACAAATTTCTTCCCGAATTTTACTAATTTTGTTTTTACTCGCAAGGGCTCCTAACAATAATTATTAAAAATCCCATTGTTATGATCATCAATAAATATTAAAAAATGCGGCTATAAATATAAAAAAAATAACATAAATACCAATAAACGGGAAAAAATGAGGTTGTATCATAAAAATCCCCAGGTATGTTGCGACTTGAGTGAGAGAACTCTCGTCCACATCCTGAAATCCTGCACGAACCTGCAGACAATCCACATAAACGCCTGTCGAGAGTGTCTAATGTCCGGTCGTCTCCTGGACGACGAAAATGACGTAAAAGAAATTTCGAACAACCTGAAGTCCCTGGTGGAGCTGAGCCTGGCCTCCAACAGGTACCTCAGTGACGCCCTGTTCAACCGCCTGATCTCGATCTGCCCGAACTTGGAGTCGCTGAGCCTCACAGACTGCCAGATCTCGTTTCACTCCGGCCTCTACAAGAAGTTCTACCCCGCGAGGAGCTCCCTCGATCAGGCCTCCGAGTCGGTCCTCACGTTCTTCAACGTCCTGGAGTACATAAAGAAGCAAGCGAAGAGACTGAAGCACCTGAGCCTGGGTCGCACCCTGATAGACAGCACAGCGCTGAGCACCCTGGCCACCGTCGACGGCCTCCAGCTCCTCTCGCTCAAGCTCAGGTTGTAGTAAACAAGTTATAAGTTGATATTTAAGAATTTAGAGGACTAAAATATGAGGCCGATTGCAATCATTTTAACAAAATCAGTTCATAAACAACGATAAATCAGTAGACTAAATTTGGAAAAGAGCGCGAGAAGAAATATCACCATAAAAATTCGAATAATTAAGTCTTCAGTAAAATACGAATGGCAAAAATGGTCACAGTGTAACCTCAAGAATGAAATACATGATTAGCTTTGAGCAATTATAAATTAAAAAAAAATTGGTACTCGAAATTAAGGGTCATGAGGGTCAGGATAAGGGTTATGAGGGTCAAAATAAGGGTCTCGAGGCTTACAAAATAAGGCTCATGAAGGTCATATAAGGGCCACAAGGGTCTTAAGGGTCAGATTAAGGGTGAGAATAAGGGCCGCAAGGGTTAAATTAAGGGTTATGCAGGATTAGAATAAGGGTTATGAGAGTCGAAATAAGGGCCCCGAGGGTCACAAAATAAGGATCATGAGGGTCCGAACGAGGGCCACAAGGGTCAGATTAAGTGTTATGAGGGTTAAAATAAGGGTCTCGAGGCTCATGAGGGTCAGAATAAGGGTCACGAGGGTCTAATTAAAGGTGAGAATAAGGGTCCAAATAAGGGCCACGAGGGTCACAAAATAAGGATCATGAGGGTCCGAATGAGGGCCGCAAGGGTCAAATTAAGGGTCTCCAGGATCATAAGGGTCAGAATAAGGATCGCAAGGTTCAGATTAGGGGGAGAATAAGTGTCCAAATAAGGGCCACGCGGGTTAGATTAAGGGTTATGTGGTTATGTCATTTATCCCATTGTCATGTAAATTCACCGTCACCTCATTCGGTAATTTTAATTCCTGTTTTACTCCTTGATATTCCCACAAGGTCCTGCGATCAGCTGTCGAACTCTGGTCTCCGGACCCTGGTCCACCAGAGAAGCCTGAAGGTCCTGGACCTGAGCTTCTGTACTCGCGTGACCGACGCAAGTCTCCTCTGCATTTGCCAGAACCTCGAGAACCTGGAGACACTCAACATCAGGAGATGTCGAGCTGTCACCAACTACGGAATCTGCCAGATCAGGTGCCTGAAGAGGCTGAAGGAGCTGGACATCTCCGAGTGCGATCAGCTGACCAGTGGCTGCATCACTCAGGGCCTCTGCAAGCCCAACCGGCTAGGTGGGCCCAACGACGAGGAGCAGGTCTGGGAGTCCGAGAACATCAATCCGAATTCGGCCCAGAATCACCTGGTGATGGGGCAGGATTCGTTCAATGAGAATCTCGAGATTCTGTCGGCGAACGCCTTGAATCTCGATGAAAAGGCCATTGAGTGCATTGCTGCCAGTTTCAAACAGCTCAAGTCCCTGGACATTGGGTATTGCTTCAGTGCAGTCACTGATAAGACGGTTCAGAAGATCTTCAAGGAACTGACGGCCATCAGGAAATTGAGGATCAGCAGGTGCGACAAGGTCAGCGACGCCGGACTGACGGGAATGGGGGCGGGGGCTAGGGACCATCTGGTTCTGCCTGAGTGCTCGGCTGAGGTCAGCAGGATACAGGAGATCGCGGGGGCCAAGTTGAGGATCAGTCTGGGCTCCAGGGCGGAGGAGGAGATCGTGAGGGACGCCAACAGGAAGCGGGAGGTCATGGAGATGTGCGAGGACACTGGCTCCAGTTTGGACTTTGATATCGCACCTGGGTACTCATTATTGAGACTGAGGGGGCTCAGGGAACTCGACCTTGCGGGGTGCAATAGGGTCACTGATGTCAGTCTCAAGCATGCGTTTACGTTTCTCGAGTTGAGGGTGCTTGACCTGAGCATGTGCCAGCAGGTAATGCTCATGGATTTCAGGGGGAATCTAGTATTTGACTCTTAATTCTCTTCCCCCCTCTCCCGATCGACAGTGTCTCAGGGTTTTAGTCTCGAAACTTTGACAGAAAATCTGAGAATTGAAAAAAAATTATCGTGTTGGAAACGTTCCGGTGAAGAGAGTGTGGTGAAATGAGTTGGGAGTCGTTTGGGGAGAATAAACAATTTTTAAGAATGTTTGAAAATGCGAGGTGAGAACAGGTCTGGACGCCGCCATCTTGGGAGGCCATTGAGATTCAGGGAGGGGGTTGCAAGCAATATGGCGGCGAGAGTTGCCCTTCACCTCGCATTTTCAAACAATTTTTAAAACCGTTAGACGGCTTCAAATCGTTCTGAACTTGCTTTAATGCATTTTATAAATAGGAAGAATTCGAGTGCAATAATTTTTTTATTTGATAATGGGATTTTGTCTAGATAACACACGTGGGGCTGGATCACCTGACGAGGAACAACAGAGCCATTGAGGATCTGAATTTATCGCAGTGTCACAATGTCACGGATGTGGGGATTCAGTATGTTGTGGAGAGGCTGCATAGACTGAAGCGTCTGCATCTTCAGGTGAGGAAAAAATCCCACAGGTTAAAGAGGAGGGGGGCGTCGCCCCCAAATGATGAATAAATTCGAAAACATCATTTTTATCATTTTCAGAGCTGTTCTCAACTGACTGACCACTCTCTAGACGCGATAAAGCTCAACTGCAAGTCTCTCCAATATCTAGACGCTCGCTCCTGCCGAGGTATCTCCTCCGTCGGCATCGAGAGCCTCGTCCACCTGTTCCACGTCAAATACTCGGATCAATCGGAAATTCTGGGCCCCCGAGACGCACCCACCCCTCCTCTACTGCGCAGATAATCCTTCGCTTGGATTTTCACGTTGAAATTGCGCATCAGAGAGCATTAACAACAATCGGGGAAACATGGATCAATCAAATAAAATTGTGTCATTACTTATCAACTGTATTTACACATAAATTTACCATTGTTGACATTTTTTACATATTTTTACGTCAGTATTCACCAATTACTGTATTTAGAAGTCGTTATTTAGGTCTAATATTTCTTCTCTTTCCATTCTGCTTCTGACATTTTTAGAGAATCACGTAAAAATTGAAAGTTTAAATACAACAATTTGCGAGTAGTTGGTATCCAATGAAAAACTGAAGTACAGAATGGATTTTATAAAAATTTCAATCCCAATGAGAACAAAATCCGTATATTATTTTTACAGTGTTAATAAATTCAGTTTCTAAAATCTAATACATTGAAAATGTGATGATAAATATCGACTAATTATGCAAAATGTTCGAGCCATTCTCGATCAAATAATAATTTACACTCGAGGGGTTCAGGACATGATGCAGTCGAACAATTAAAAATAACGAAATTTCAGGTGAAATTTTTTTTCAAATGATTTTTCGACTTAAAAGCTGCAGGTCTGGACGTAAAAAAGTACCAAAGAGTTGTTATAATTTTTCAACGCTATTTTCATTATTATTTAATATACTCTATATTTCATTTATTTATTTCAATCACCTCCTGAACTCATGACAATTAACGTATTTAATTCTTTATGTTCGTTAAAATAATTCCAAACAGCAGACTTAATCCTAAGTTATCGTGGAAAAAAGATACCATAATGAGATATAGCACCATAACGAGGATAAACGTGAATTCTAATAGGTAATAGAATAATTCCAATCGATAATATAAATTATGAATTCTCAGTTTGGTTGATGCTGTATTCACACTTAATCCCGAATGAAAAATATATTTTTCTTACTAAAAACATTGTCTTTAATTTATTCAATGTAAAAGAGAAAAATTACTTGCACTCGATATTACTCATTCTTTCATTATTATTCTCCCTTATTGTTTCTTCTTGCTTGAATTTAATTGTGAAACCAAACCGAATGATTATTCATCATTAGTGCAAAATAAACGCAGAGGTACCTATCATCCCAATAAAAAGCTTCCATTCGGAAGCAAAAAAAATCCAAAAATAACTGATGATATTAACAAACGAATAACTTTCATCTCTCGATAATTTATTCACTCGATTATAAGAGTTGAATGCAGTTTAAAAGCATTTTACAATTACCCATTCCCAATAATCAAATTCTCACAACTTTAATTGGTTAATTATTTATCTCAGTGAGGATAAACGCTGTTGCGTTGTGGGAGATAAAAAATAAACACAGTATTAAATAAAATCACTCACCATCTATATTTACTCATCGATCGATTTCTGGGGTCATCGCCCAGATTATTTACAACGTTGTTTTGAAAATCTCGTTTGCTTCGAAAAAGATCTGATAATTCGTCATATCTCAAGCCTGTTGAGTCTATATTTTAATGGTTTAAAGTTAATTATCCATTCATATTTGATTTGATTCAGCTAAAAATTCAATTATGACGTACAAATATTGATTTTGAGAATTCAAACTGCGTTTAATCCATCATCTTACGTCTACAGTATTCGTGGTGAGTATGTGCTTATTTTTCGTTAATAAATTGATGAACTATTGCTATTAATGGACTCTTCAACTTAATTGATAAATCATCTTTTTTCGAAACAGTTTTCTCAAGAAATTATTCATCGCCTAGATTATCCAGCTGTTTTCCAAGGCTAAAATGACAGAAAAATTGATGATTTATTCATTTATTTTTTCATTAGTACTTATAATAGTCTTTTAATCTTATTGTTTCTGTTTTCTGGAGTGAAAATGAGGCGACACCAAAGTTTTCATGAAGCATAAATGAACTATAAATGACAAAATTAATTGATTTTGAGAGATAATGGTAACAATTCAATTGAATTGATTAATTTTCGCAAATGAATACATATCAATTCGTCTTAAACCCTAATAATTAATTCTCATGGATTTATTCATCGAATGAAAGATAACAATGTTATTCTTTCATTTAGATTATTCGAAAATACATGTATTCAGTCTTAAATGTCCCTCAAATATTGAAACTCAATGGATTTTGAACAACTTCAGGTGCAGAGGAAATTAAAAAATGGAAGAGTGACTGCGAAGATGTGAACAAAACAGTTCTAAAGTCATTTTTGTTACAATAGCGTCCAGATATCGAAAATTAACAAAATTAGTCGTTAATCGTTGAAACCAGCCACAGAAAAGTTTTAACAGCATTTTTCTTTGTTTATAGTTGAAGAGGACTCACCAATGATGAATAATCTACGAACTGGTGGACGAATTGGCGTTATTCTGTGCTGCTAGAGCCTCGAGAAGAGCTCCCTTGCTGTCCTCCAGGCCCAGGGGATCAGGACTGTAGAAATTTTGGATGCTGGCTGGATTCACTGGACTGTTTATTGATGGGTTTGATACACCAAAAATGTCGTCATCGAAGTCAAGAAGACTGGAGGTCGGGTTGTAGGCCATCAGTTCACCCCCGGTGGCTGCAGTATTATCTTTAAATGCAGAAAATCACAAATTTAATTAACGAAATTTTTTTCAAATGATTTTTCGACTTTTGTCATAATTTTTTATTTACGCTATTTTCATTCTTATTTAATAGCCCATATGTTTCATTTATTCATTTCAATCGTCTCAACTCATGGCAATTAACATATTTAATTCTTTATGTTTGTGTAACTCGTGATAGCTACATTGGTTAGAGTAGCGAATTGGTAATCTGAAGGTTGTGGGTTCGAATCCCCTCCTTTTTTTTTTTTTTTTTTTT
>NW_021680352.1:556919-586511 GCF_001412515.2 Diachasma alloeum
TTTTTTTCATCGTTATTTCACATCGCTCCGACCCGGTTAGGGTATACTGCGATGATGATCAAGACTTTAAATGGTAAGATCGCACCATTCTACCTGGCCGGCATTTGAACTCGGAACCTTTCGCATGTGAGGCAACGAACTTAGTTCGAATCCCCTCGTGGGCATTACCCTTGATTTCATTACTGGTTCTTTCAATAAAATATTCTTCATGTTCGTTAAAATAATTCCAAACTGCAGACTTAATCCTGAGTTATCGTGAAAAAAATATAATATAATGAGATACAGCACCATAAAAAGTTGAAACCATTATTTTACCACTGAAATCTGTAATTGATAATGTTCAACTCACCACACAGATGATCATCATCATCCCTATCGCGCTGATTTGGATTCAACTCGGGATTCATTGGAATTCCAAACGACATTGGATCGTCACCCCCAAAAAGCTATTGAGATAATAAAAAAAAATAAAAGAATTGTAAAGTCGATAATAAATGAATGTCTCAATTAAACTAGAAACTATCAAAAGTAAAGTCCTATCCAACCAAAGAATTATCACTTTATCACACATAAATGACGAATAAATTATTATTCATAATAAAGGAAGAGATTAAACCATTGACTCGTCGATTGAAATCCAGGGAAATGATCCTCGCAGTCCGTAACTGTCTGCCAAATACTGATATGAAGCTGTCTAATCATGACTTTCTTGAAAATAAAATTCACACTGATGAAGACTAATCAAAAATAGACAGTCCCCATCAGACAGTTGATTAATAAACGTCTCTTATCAAAAATTATTTAGAATGTTGAAGAATTTACCTTCGAATTACCTTCATTTTATTTTAACTTCATTACCAATTTAGCCTGTTTCCAATAATCTTTGGTCTAAATATTCTGTTACGTTTGCTTGATTATTAATGAGGGAGATGATTAATTTGATAATATACTTACTCCAAGCAGTGTGTTGGCGTCGATACTGTAACCTTCACCACGAAGTATATCGCGAAGATTATCCAGTTCATTCTGCATCGTCTCCAGATGATTGTCCATCTCCTCCCTAAATTCAAAGACAATTGTTAGCAAAACAACATGAATTAGGGACATCAAAGTCATACTATAAATTCAATCATGCAATTTGTCAATTAAATTGCGTGAGAAATTTTTTTCAAACATTCGTTGTTTATAAATAAATAATTGTAATTGTCCAAACTTTTGGAAACCTTATTTTTTAGGCATGACATATGAATAAATATGTTACGATTTCGAACAAATGATTTTTATGGTGAATAATTAAGTAGCGAAGAGGTAAAAGGAGAATGCATTTTGAAAATTAATATTTCATTGTGATTCAAATGCTTGTATTATCTTGAAACTACGATAAAATGGTATTAGAATTTGTTTTTCACCGTCGGAAAATTCACACTGCGGCCAATTTTCAAAAAATGTGAAAATTTGAAAAATCAAAAATTCTAAAAAATGATATGCAAATGAAATTACGTATAATGTCACCATATATCCCACAAAAAATCCGAAACTTAAAAAAAATGAAAGCACCACTACGAAAAACTTCTTTAGCAAGAGGTGAAAATTCAGCTGAGGAAAAAAAATGATAAATCACCAATCAAGATCAACAAATAAATAAATCCTCCTCAAGGGCTCCAGTATCTGCTCAAACCCATGGTCCAACATGAACTTACATCGATCCTAACCTGTAGTTAGCTTCAGTCCCCGAGGGATTGACCCGACTCAACGACAAATCTTTACTCTTAGCACTGGACGAAGGGTCCTGATCAACTTGCTGATAGACATTGGGGGCCTGTCCCAGCTCCGGCTCCCTGGCTCCATTCTTCTTGGGCCCTCCCTCTTCCTCCTGACTCAACGTCACCTCGGGGATGATGAGAATGTCGTTGAGGTCGACATCGGCGTTCTCCTGGGGCTCCTCGACCTCAGATTCCTCCCCCGAGTTCATCTTGTTGATGTTAGCTGCCATAGCCGTGAGCTTTGAACTTCTGACTGTCCTCAGGGGCACTGCCTTTGGCTTTTGCTTTATCTTGTTCTCTAGGAGGGCAATGGGAAGCACTGGCTCCTCGGGATTCACATCGAGCAACAGTGTTTCTTGCCTAAAAATCGAGACAGCTGGTTTTTGCCAGTCTTGATTTCACGACTTATGAATAATTTCTTTTGTAGAAATGTCAATAAAAATTACTGATAAATTTCATCGGTTTGTTGCGAAGGTATCTACGAGAACGTAACGAAAGCTTCTTGGATTATTCGTAAGGTCATGCAATTTTTTGGGGGATTAGTGGAAATTAGAACACTTGAATTTCCGTCATATGAAATCTCGGAATATCTGAATAACCATTGGAGGTACGAAAAAATGTAGTGAAACATTTTTTCTTTAAAATTCAATTCTCTACAAAAAATCTCTTTTCCCTTTTTTCGATAAACCCACTAGTTCCCTAGATATCTAGACTTTTATGAAATTAAAAAACAGTTTTATTTCAAAATTTGGTAATATTAATTGATTAATGTCAATAAAAATGAAATAGTGTTCATTCCCCCACCCCTCCCCCCAGATAAATTGAAAAAAGCCATTCAATATTGAAGAATCACTGAAAAATCACAGGAATTCGAAATGAAAACGATAACGATGAGTAGAAAATCGACTCGTCATGCAGAATAATCAACAACTGATGAGTGAAAACTACCTGCAACAGTATCTGAACAATAAAGTAATCGAAAATTGACAATAACAACGTAAATGAAAGAAATAAAAATGTAGAAACGACATAATGAGTGTGAAATAAAATGGTAACCTCGGTTTCGCCCCAGCTTGCGTCGGTGGTATCAGAATTTTGACAGGCACCTTGTTTTTCCTCCTGGCAATGTTCAAATTAATCACCCTATTACATCAAATAATTCAGTTCTACACATAAATAACAGCTTAATGAACGCTTGAGGCGATTATTATTCACTGATGCAGTGGAATTTAACGATCAATTAATGAATTATCGAGTGGATGGCTCGAATACATTAAAGTACGTCCACTCGCGCACTCGTTGGGCTTCACTACTCCATTACAATTGCTGAAGAATTCACAACTTGAAGACAATTGATCGAAGAGTGCATGCATGATGGGGAATTAATGATGTTGAGGTGACAATGTTCATTGCTCGTGTGATTACAAGCCCTCCAAGCATCAACTCAGGTGTGAGGAGTGGCAAATATCAAAGGAAGAAATTTAATCACTCACTTCTTCTTGGGTTTTATGTTTAGCTGCTTCTTCACTGCCTCCTCCTGCGCCTGGAGCAGTCGAATCTCTCGGTCAACTGTCTCGTCAGCTGTGTGATAGATAGTCTCGGTGTTGTCGTCGTCTAGCTCCGTTTCTATCGACGCCGGACTTTGAATCGCTGGCGTGTGATTCTCCAGCATTCTAGATTCACAAATGTAATGTGAGAAAAAATGGTTTTGGTTTTTAAAAGTCAGGATATAAAGAGACCACCGAGTTTATCGAAAAAAGTGAAGAGAGATGTTTTGCGGAGAATTCAATTCTCCAGAAAAAATGTCTCTTGAAGTTTTCTCGTAAATCTACTCGTTATTGAGGTAATTGGATTTTTTATAAGACGAGAAAACAACTTTTTTTGTTCTGTTTTTTACGTCGTTATTAATTTGTGTTATCTTCGAAACTATTGGATGTATCAAAAAATGTCATGGAAACTTTTTTGTGGGGAATTTAATTTTTAACAGAAAAGCTCTCTTGACATTTTTCGATAAATCCACTGGTTTCTGAGATATTCCAAGTTTTAATGAAACAAAATCGCGAATTTACTCGAAAATTGAATTGACAAAGTTAATTACTCAGCGACGATGTATTGGGAGTTCAAATCATGCTCGTGTTCTCCATCGAGTTCGTGAATTGTGGGTCCAGTGGGTGACGCTTCCGGCTGGAATCACCAGACAAAAATACATCGCATTAAAACCTTAAAATCAGACGAAAAAAAAACACGAAATTTGGGAGATCGAATTCTTCAAGCTGTTTTTTTTTTCGCCATACCTTTGACATCTTGGGGTGTTTGCTCCTCTGATGATTATCGATCATCAGGGGATACCTCCGCTTGACCGACAGCCCACCACCCCTCCCAGGCTGGACCAGGGTGACGAGAAAATGAATAAGCTTGTTGACAATGTCCTGCTGCTTGAGGTGCTTTCGCCTCAGCATGGCTAGCTCCCTCCACAGGGCCTCGTTCTCCCGCTTCATCGCACCCAGCCGAGTGTCCAAGTGCTCCTGCCTCCCTCGCATCGTTCGAACTTCTGATAAAACCTTATTCATCATCTCGGATTTCATCGGGAGGTGAGTGTCCTGGGATTTATTCGCGATCTGCGGGGATTAATTGAGAAGAATTACTTCCATTACTTCCATTCAATGCACTTCAGCCATTTTATTGTTAAAGTACCTCTACCCTTCGTACTTTGGATATTTTCAGTTTTTAAATTTTTTCAATAAATTGCATGGAAAAAATTTGAAAAAATTCATACCAGTCAGTATTATCTAAATTAAATTTCGCAAAATACTGATATTTTTTCAAACCTTTCCCTCTTATTTTGCAAAACGGTGGATTATTTTTTAGAGGTGTCAAAAAAATTCTTGATTTTTAAACATTTCTTCTTTGAAAAACAAAAACGATAATTTCGTGGAGAAAAAATTAGAATTCCGAACCTAATCGAGTTTTCTGACATATTTTTGCAGTTTTCAATTTATTTAGGTACGTTTGACACTAGATTATTGAAATTTTTGGGATTTTATTATTTAAATGTTGAAGATTTTACTTTCATCCTGAAATGCAAAATCTGCATCTTTTGAAAAATTTGTAAAATCCATAAACAATCAATTTTTAAGTGCAAAAATTATTTCTTTGGAATTGCAAAAAAATATTTAAATTCTGAATTTTATCACTTTTAATGAATTTCAAAAGCTGAAAAAATTATATTATTCATTTATACAAAGGGAATGTTTACTAAAAATTATTTTTTTGTAAAAAATAATTAACATAAATTACCCATGAATTTTTAAAAATAATCCTACCCAATTCAATTGAAAATTTTCATAACAAAAATTGTAAAATCTGCAATTAATTGATACCTTGCGTTTGATATGCTCCAGCAGATACGGATGATCCTTGATGAAGTATTGATGGGCAAATTCCATCTCATCCCTCTCGCACTTCAGCCCACCTAGCTCCACCGAGACCTTTTTGTGAAAACCGTCTGGAATTTCACAATTTTTTTAAATTAAAATTTCACAAATCAATGATTTTTATTTGTCCACTACTTCAATATTCACTGATACATACACATGTTCAATTGCCTCACGAAACTGGCCATGTTGTTGTGTTTGTAGTAGTGGGGCAACAGTTCCCGAGCAAATTGAGCGGGATTTCGGATGAAAAAACTCCGGCCATTCTACAAACGTAATAAATTATTTCATCAGAATTATTAATGTCAAGAGGTCTTTCACGTAAGTAATTAAATTATTACAGCAGAAAATTATTATTATTATTATTATTATTAAAAAGTCAGAAAACATTTTTACATCTTCTCGTTTAATTATTCTTTATCAAGATAATTTATTACTCATCAATTCCACGTGAAAAATTGATTTGCTCCATCAATTCCATCTAATTGTTGTTAATAATTAATTTATCTTCAGAACGAGTAATCTTAGAGGAAAAAGTGAGAAAATCATATCTGCAGAGAATTCAATTCTCTACAAAAAACGTTCTGTCACATTTTCTCCTGGAGCCACTCATCACCGAGATAATTAACCATTTAACAAAACAATAATTACACTCCCCCATTTCCCTCCAAGTCTGAATAACAAGTTGGTAATAACAAAGTTCAGCCATTCCATCCTTTTTCCTCCGTTCCAACTGCGTACCACCTCACGACTCCCCAGTTTTTCTCGCATTTTTTCGCAAATAATTCAATCCCAATTACCCCGATACAATTATGGATTAAATAACCATTACATAACTCTGAAACGAGTATTTTATGAGGAATAACGAGTTTTCGATCGAACGATTAACTGAGCGTCAATACTCCGTCTCACGACATCTCCAGTCCCCCCAGCCCCCAAGTGGTGAACAATAAACCAACTCACGCGTTAATGGGCATTCCCTCGGAGAAATGAATCCCAATTCCCAACAATATGCCCAATGGACTTGACAATTACTCGAATTCCAGTGCGAGGGGCAGAGGAAATTTCCATCCTCCGACCGCCCCTTCCCGCTATTCGCCGTCCATTGGTGCGTTGTGAGACGACAGTTCCTCGCGAAAAAAAAAAATAGCGAATGCAAAACAAAATAAAACGTTCTCCGACGTTGACCACGCGTCGAGGCAGTCGAATCACCGCCGAAGTGGTCTTCAAACCCCGATATCTCGGGACCCAGCGATGCGATTTGAATAAATCAAAAATGCGTTTTGAGCCCCGAAAAAAATCCTTCAAAATGAAACAAAAATTTTGTAATTTCACTCTGCGGTTCCCGAGTTATCGCAGGTTGAAGGACGAAACCCCCCTCCGCTGGGGGAAAATGAGGCCCTGATGATAAACGTTTTTAGATCGAGTGCTGGAGGCATTGATGGGCGTTGATTGTGAGTGAATTGAGTGTGGTTACTGTTGGATGTGCGTCGAGACCCGAAATATTGTCAGGGATACGGATCGCGACTCCCAAAGAAAATAAAACGTTCAGCAAACGTCGGGTGTTCAGGTGGGGGCAAGGTCCACCAAAATTAACCCTCTTTGAACGTCAATAGCTCGCGAGCTGACGATGCGATTTGGATGTGTCGGGGCTCGTTTTAAAGGTCGAAAAAAAATCTTCAAAATGAAAAAAAAATTTCCCGATTTCACTCTGCGGATGTCGAGTTATCGACGGGTGACAATTATTAATCGTCTCTGGAAACGGGAATACCGAGGAGTTGATGAGAAAAGTCTCGAGATTGACGTGATTTGGGCCCATTTTTTCCATTCTGGGACACCTCAGGTGTCGGTAATATGCAATTGTACTTACGGGTGACCAGCAAATAAGGTCGTCTGTCTCCGGATCCTCGACGAGTTTCCAGAGTTTCCCGAGAAAAGCCGGGACGCTTGTCTCAAGCTCCGTAACCGTGTGCATTATTCACTGTTTACGTTTTATTATCGTATGTCACTGAGGGTCGTTGGACCTAGACACTGTTAACAATAAACTTTAACGATTGTTTCTGATGAATTGTTCACGGTATTGCATCGCACGACGTTCAACAGAAATGGCTGCACCGAAGTGCGACGATAGGTCACGAATTGCCGGACGGCGGCGCCGCGCGGGCGATTTTCGAACTAGGGGCTCACGTGGTCCTGCTTTGTGGGAGGCTAATCGATAGGTCGAGGCTTCGCTCCCGATATATCGCTACTGAAAATATCGATGTGGAAAACTTTTCGAAAAAATGGAAAAAATCTTCCGATTTCGAAATTTGCAAAAATTAATTTTGAAGAAATAAATTAAATATCGAATCGATACACATAATCGCATGCGAAATCGATATGGCTATCGATTTTGAAGACATCGGTATAAAAATGAATTAGAGAAATATAAAATTTTTGCAAAAATTAAAGAAAAAAACGTTTAAATAATCAAAAAAAATTCTCAAATATATCGACCCAGAAAAAAATCGATTATCGACCCATCAAGTATCGATCTTCATACTATCGAACATCCCCAAGAGAACATCTGATCGACTGTTGACAACATCTGCGAGCACCGCTCGCAGTGATATTAACGTCGAGTGGATAGAATGGAGCAGATTGAGGTTTCCAGGGGATTAATTACTTTTTGAGGTTTTTTGGGGTCTGAGGGAATTTTTTTGAGTGGGGAGTTGTGATTTCGAGGAAATGGCTGAGAACCTCGCGGCGAAGCTGTACGGATCGTTGCAGGGGGATGATCTCAAAGGTACTATTTTATTCCCCAAATTTACTCTTAATTTTTAGAGATAATTGATGGCTAGATGATTTTTTAACGAGTTTCAAAGAAATTTTTTTTTTCATTTTTGATTAAAAAATAATGCATGATTAGATGATTTCTTAATGAGCATTAAAGAAAATAATTTTTTTTCATTCTTGAAATCTTGAGCATCTCCCGAGAACCCGAAGTTTTTTTTTTCAAAAAATAAAATCAAAATTTTTTTCGCTCTCAATTATTCCCTACTAATTTGCATAAATTTCCATCACCTCAAATCAGTCAACAATATAATTAGTCATCCCGATTGCCTGCATCCGCAAATTAAGCCCAAGGCCATACCGATAACGATAAGCCCCATCCCATCTGTCATCGATTACCTCACAATCGACTTTATTCCCCCAGCTGAGCAGTGGAAACTCCTGGGTCAGGAGCGTGACTGCTCCCTCCTGATTGGTTGGATCGAGGAGACCTCCCCCCCGCACTCGGTAATCGGTCACTACGACCGCGGTAAAGACTCCCTCCAAGTACTCCACCACTTCCCCACAACCCTAAACATCGTCCAAGCGTCGATAAACCAGAGTCACACCCTCCTGGGTTACGTCGTGAAAGACCCCGCGATCGATCCCCAATCCCCCGCGAACCCCGACGACCCTCACCAGTTGTACAAGCCCTTCGTCCTCGAGCTCTCCTCCGCGAAGACCCATAACCTCGAAACCGCGACCCCTAAACAAGTCCGAATTCAGTTCCTCTACAAGCAAAAGCCCCTCACCCTCGACAAATTTCTGGTCCTGATCCACCACGAGACCATCACCATGTACACCGCGACGTTCCACCCCCCGACCCCCGAAATCCAAGCCCTCAACCCAGAAATAATCGTGCGCACCTTCTTGTGGGCCCAGTGGGACTCCACCAACCAAGTCCTCTACCACATCCACAACCGTCGGCCCCAGGCAAGCGTCATCGCCGAGGAGGACGACGAAGCCCGTCCTAAGCCCTCCTCATCCCCGACGCTCAGTGGCCTCCAGTTCCACGACGAACTCCCCCACGAGACCGTCCTCAACATCCCCCTTAACCTCCCCCAGCTACCCACCTCAGGCTACTGCGGCACCTACGAGGATGACGTCATCCCCCTGAGGGTGCACGATTGCTCCCTAGACCTGATCGTCATCTCGGACACCCGAGGAATGGTCTGCGTCTGCCATCACTACCTTTACAGGCCTGTTCAACCCCCCCAGCACATGCTGGACGCCACCCTGAGTGACTCCAACACCGTGCACTTCGCGTATTCCGTGACGCTATTGCATCACAGCTGCGTGATCCACTGCGTAATCCCGGGAATCCCCTGGTCCCAAGCGAAACTCATGCGGCCGACATTTTGTATTGCCGACGGTGGCGACTACATGATCGTTCTGGTCCAGGGTTTCTTCACACACCTGTTGGAGATTGGTGTGACCCATGACCCCAGTTGTCACATTCTCTGTGGACCACTACCGACAATCCCTGAGGGATCCTCGTACCTGGTGCCATTGATTAATCTTCCGAGTGCCTCGCACAACCTCAAAGGGAAGAAGGGGTTCTTGGCTGGGAGGGAGGCCATCTCGAACAGTCTGACCATCGACTTGCCTACCCTGGACCTGGTCCCTCTGGACATATCCCCCGACTTCCTCATTGAGACCTTCACAAAGGAGACTTCGGTCCATGGAAGACTGGGAGTCATCCACTACTTCATGTGCCATAGTCACGACTTCGAAGCCGTCGCCAATCTGGTCTCGATAATGTCTGATAAACCGAAGTCCCTCAATGTCGTCCAGTTCATGCAGGAGATCCTCATCGGAGGGTCTTACTCCATAGTTCAAAGGAACTTGCTACCGGACGCCGTTCCTCTTCTCTCCCTCCTACCGGTGACGACGGTTAAGGATTACTCTTCCTACGAAGTGAAGATCAACAACCTCGGGATTACCCTGAGCCACGAGAAGCTGTGGAACACCTCGGTGATGCTGTTGTCGCCTCAGCAGAGACTGGTCCCTTACAGGAGCGATCTCTGGACGAGGCTCTGGGACAACCTGGGGAAGAGAAGCGAGAGCAAGCCTCGCTTCAACCCCAGTCAGATTACTGACAAGCTGCTGGTGTCACTGGCTTGCTACCAGCCGGAGGCGTTGTCCAGGTGCAGCACCCCCATGTCACCCAGTGGAGGTCTCGTCCTGGCGACGTCCTCGGGGTCTGCTCTGGCCTCGACTTTGGCAACAGCTTCCGCCGCTTTTGGCGAACACCTGATGTCCAACAGAGCGAACAAGATGTTGGACGCGGCCCTTCCATTCGTGGAGATGGAGAACTGCACGGCTTCCCGGCAGGAGCACGTGGTCTCCGTCAACCTGAGGGAGCTGTCGATGTATCTACTGAAACATGCGACCAACACGCCGGCGACTTCGTACGTCTCTTGCACTAGCCTTCAGGTACACGCGATGGCGACGAGGTATGTCGCTGCGCAACTCGAGAGCTCCAGGATGTTGTGCCAGATGCTGTCCAGGGCGGCTTGTGTGGACCCCAGGCTGGAGCAGGAGAGGGGCTTCATGCTCATTGATCAGCTTGATGAGGGGAGGAGGGCTCTGCTCTTCAGCATGATGGAGAGGTATCGGTATGCCATCGAGATCATGGCGTTCCCGGTGCCCCAGGGCTTCTCCTCGTTCTTCACGTATTTGGGGTACCGGAGTCTCAGGTACTCCATGTTTCTCCAGTATGTGGAGAGGGCCGTTTTCGAACTGCAGGTGGATGTGACAAAGATCATTATCGCAGGTAATTAAAATGACGCTCTAATTCAGTAGCGAATAGCTCCGATAACTTTCGAGGAATATCTCCGAATCCAGGCGATTGCGAAATTTTTGTTGGGCAGACCTTTTTTGGGGGGCGAAGTGAGGGCTACGAAAAAGGTCATCACTAAATTTTGTTATCTCCTTTCCATTTCGAGATATTCATTGAAAAGCAGCTGATAGCTATAATTGACGTGAATTGTGATTACGGCGTATGTGGATGCCACGAATTTGAGAGGTTGGGGTAAAATGTCATATCTGAGGTTGAGGCGTGTTTCAATCTAAATTGAATCGGAATTTTTTCTCTCTAAATTTTAATTCTATTTGAATTTTTTTTTTTGTATATATACATTTATATATATAATACATTTTAATATATTCAATTAGGACATCGGCAACAGCGACCATCTCATGTATCTCTTGTATCTCGTGGATCTACGGTTTATCTCATGCATCTTTCAGGGCCAGTGCTTCGCGCACTGCCCGTCGGCGTCATGATGGCGCCACGGTTCCATGACGGTTTAACACAAAACCAATTCAACGGACCAATTTAACATATTTTCATATACACCGGCATATGTATCCTATATTTTTGCATATTGTTATGGAATGCTTGGAATGAATAAATAACTCCTTTCCTCCCCCTGAATGATGTATTGATTACGATGTAGTCCAACTAAATCTTCTTTTCCTTCAAAAACCTCATTTCAGGCCACAGGTTTCCATGGTTTCCACTGTCGAAATGTTGATTTCAATAAAAATAATTGAAATACGCCACGTAATGCAAACAGTTTTAAGAACCTCAGTCTGAAGAATTTTATGTGGTGATTGCACGTTTTCCAGACATTGGAGACACTAAGGAGAACGTCATAAAGAAGCTCCATCTCCTCTCGCTTCTCCCAAGATCCCGAGGAAAGCGACTGCTCAACCAGTGGCTCCATCCCGTCAGCTTCATGCTGAGGGCCCGAGAGCACGCCACCAACATCCTCTCCGGGGAAATATGCCAGAATCGGGGAAGAACTTCGCAGCACTGTCTTCGGCACAACGGCCTCGCTGCCTTTCCCTCCGCCGATCGTCTCTCACCTCTCGACACTTTTTTGGATCTCCTCACAGCCAAAGCTAGTCTCACCGAACTGGACTTTGGTCTTCTCATCGAAGCCACTGTCACGTCTACCGAGGACTTTCTGTAATCGTAGATCGTAGATCTATTGTCTCAATTTATCGATCTTCCGTTGGGCCATTGGCAACCACCCTTATGGGAATGAGATATATGCAGCACTTATATTTAGCATTTATTTGGCATAACTCATTTTTGGCCGAAAATATATCTGAGATTTATTGCAGATACATGTGGACGTCCACATGAAAAGGGACCACTTTGTCGATATGGAGTTATATATACTCTGATAATGTTTATAACATTCCGCACATTTTGAGCCTAAAATGATCCTCATAGGGTGAAAAATGACGTCGCCGGAGCAGATGAAAAAAACACTTTAACATGAGTGTAAATGGGAGTTCCTGAGACAAAAACGTGAATATCTCGGTCACTTTTCATGCGGACGTTCACATATGTTAAATATTTTACATCGAGATATAGTGCATATTTATATCTAGGATATAGCTGGCACATGACATTTTTGGCCGAAATATAAGTGAAATATACTGAGATATATGTCCGGATATATGTTCTTTCCATGAGGGCATCGATGCTCAATTTTGTATTGGATGTCCAGGGATATACTTTGGGGGTCTGTAGCTGTACGAATGGGTATCTCTTGGGACGTGCCATCAATGTACAAATTATTTTATGCACTCGATTTTTTTCACACGGTGCTGGATACACACGGGAAAAACTGGGGCTTGAGGATGTCCAAGTGTCTTTTACAGGTTGATAGATCTTACTGTAGATTCAATCACTTTCAATCATCAAATTTGTCAATTGAATTGCGTGAGAAAAAATTGAAAAAAATTTTGAATATTCCGCGTTATTTAAATTACGTTTTAAACAGAATTATTATTTTTTTTAACAGTCGTTGTTTTAGCAGTAAATTATGAGGTGGAGTCGTGAGATTTTGGACACAGTAAAAACCACACTAGCTCATGGGCAAATGCCGCGAGGTTTCGATTAAAATTTTAATTTGTTGTATTATGATGGTGATTTTTAATAGAGAAAATAGTTTTTGCAGTGACAAAAAACACTATTGATGACAGGTATTCCTTTAGATATGGTCCTTAAAGTTTTTTGAAAAGTTTAAATTATTTTTATTATTTTAAAAATGATGAATTCTTGTAATTAATTTCCAGAGCCTGATGAAGATTAAATTAATCGAAACGTCCCATGATTCCACCGCATAATTAATTATTATATGGACGTGAACCATCATCCTAATTTATAAATAAATAGTTGAAACTGTTTAAATTTTCGGAAATCTAATTTTTTTAGGCATGAAATCGATTTCTGGCAAAATTTTAAATATCAATATATTTTTTACGATTTCAAACAAATTATTTTTGTGATGGAAAATTGATTGTTTAATTGCAATTTTCAAATTATTTCGTGAATCTCCCTTCAAAAGTAAACTTTCTCATTTTTTTAGATTAAAAAATGATTTTTAACAGTTCAATGATGCTATTGAAATTCAGGCCTGTTAAATTTAAATAATAAAATCATTGTAAAATGTCTTGAAAGTTGGGGTCAATTGTGGCTCAAGTGAAAGCTTTAATGTTCGACTAAAAAAGCAGAAGAGCATTTCACTCGAAAAAAAAGCTAAAATACTTGGATGTCCTTAATTTGAAAAATTTCCTAAAAAAGGGGATAAAAGTGTCTCAATCAACGCTTTTGTGTCTTAATTTAAGACCCCATTCCTTCGTGTGGACTGGGTCACTATTGTTTTCTGTTCTCCTTGGATAAGAGCACCTTTCAGTATTGTTTGTAATTTTAAGGGTATTCTTAAGTAGTCAATTCATGTCAGATTTGTTTTATCCGTTGTTCAAACCCGTTTTTATATCCCAAGTTTTCACTCGTTATTAGAAGAGCATTTTTTTCTGTTGTAAAACTAATAAGAAATCACCTATTACACGAATAAACCTATAAAATTTGGAAATTGAAGAATTTTGTTACTGAAAAAAAAATGCATCATGATATTCAGCTGAAATTAATCTGAGATCAACGACAAAGCGAGAAGAACGAATATGGCGGTTATAGCGGCTATTGCCTTCTGCAAAATCACGTGATATATGATCACTTCAGCGTCGTCAATCTTGTGAAATTCTCGGTATTCGATTTATTCTCTTCCCCTTTTCTCTTTTGCACGTGTGTGCGTATGCCGGCGATCTCCAGAGATAAAACCTGAAGCACGAGCTAGCGCGTTAGAGGGTGAATGCAATAATGGAACGAGGAAGTCATGCCACTGGTATTGGGCCTCCTCTTTTCTATACATCTTTTCTGTTACCCATTGCTGGGGTATTATAAACGTTGGTGCATTAAACTCGTCGGGAGGGGAAGAGAGAGAGAGAGAGAGAGAGAGAGATGTCGCATCCACTGAGAAATCGGTTTGACTTATCAATTCATTCCATGGGGGATTCCATCACGTGCCTATTGTATGCCTATTTCATCGCCGAGCTGATAATTATTGGAATGTGAACGATTTCAGGAATTAAATTTGAATACATTATATTTATCTAAATTGAAGATGCGATGTGGAGATTCCGCCATTTTTCAAACCTCCGTGGGGGGGGGGGCAGCCAAGATGGCGGCACTCCCTCCTGTCGACCACCTCGCATTTTCGAACATTTATTAAAATTATTTGTCTCCTTCAAATCACCTTTCACTTGTTTTATTTAGTTCCCATGAAAAGAGCAAATTTTTCTGGCTATTTCAGCAGCTTTTTTCATTCCCGAGGCCTTTTAATCACCAGATAGAGTATTTTGCCCCTTGAGATGAATCTTTTTTGTGGTATAATGACTCCACGGGGATTTCATCATCTGTGAACTATTCCCGGATTTTAATTTACATAAATTACATTTATCTCAATTGAAATCCAGATAATTAATTTTAAGAAACGTTTGAAAATCGGAGGTGGGGGCGCCGCCATCTTTGAATCCCCTCGTGACAGAGGGAGGGGGTATCCAAGATGGCGGCACTCACTCCTGCCGACCACCTCGCACTTTCGAACAGTTATTAAAATTATTTATCTCCTTCAAATCGCCTTCAACTCGTTTCATTCAGTTTCTATAAGGGGAACAATTTTTCAGGTTTCGTTTTTTATTTTTTCATCCCCCTACGGCTGAAGTTTCATGACCCAAAGTTTTCCCCATGTTTTAGCAATTTTTTTTCACCCCTTCAGATGCGTCTGTTTCGTGGTAATAACTCTCCTCTTCTCTTACATAGTCTTTTTCTTAAAAATATGCATATACGGGGCGAGGCCGGACGTCACGTAGGCGTTGCGTGCAAGCGCTTCCATTACTTTACAATGCTGTGTGAACACATCCAGAATAGCGATTAATAAGAGTTGGCCACACTCCACGATGATCCGGTTACTTCTCCCCTCGTATTTTGTGGAAAGCGTCATCGTCGAAATAGATAAAAACAACAACGCAACAAATTATCTAGAATATTTTTTAGACGATTTCGAGTTTCGTCCGACCAAACGACGCGACTGGCTCCCTTTCAGGTTCATTGAAACGTGGTCGTCAACAATGACTAAAAAACATACGAGAAAGAATGCCTCGATTTTGTAATTCCTCACACGACGGCGTTCGAAAGCCAACGCTTTACAGTAAAAAATAGTCTTTTAAATTCAACTCACAGCGAAAACCGTCCACATACTCTCGAAGTTTGATTATCTCGAGAGAGGGGGGGGGGAGGGGAATTTTATGCATATGAAAGACCCTCGAGTCCATATTAATTGGGAGAAAATACTCTCAAAAATTCGAAAGTCAATGAATTTTTTGAATTTATCGACTAGATAAAATTGTTAATTTCCCAAAATCCTTTCCAATTTCTAAACATGATTCTCCGCCCCTCGTGAAATGATGAATGATACGTCGGAACAGAATGGCTGTTAACAAGATGTACCTAGAAAATAAAACTTCATTCGCGGAAAAAAAAATCTCGTAAATTCAGATTCAGATCAGCAAATAGGCAAATACACGTAAACGGCGAGAGGAAATCGACGTGTGGAAAATAATACCCGCTTTCCACACATACCGGTTAGTGCGCAGCAAGTCATCTGATATGCATATAAAACGATACTACGTAAACTCGTTTGATATGCCTCCGATGATGACGAAATTTTTTTCCTCATTCTCGAGACAAATGTTTGTGACGGGTGGAAAAAAATTCTGCAACAATTACGGGCCATTGAGACTGCATTTATCGAATTTTCACGTCAGGAATAATCGGAAGTGTGCGAGAATGTATGTCGATGTCTCCTGGTCACTTGTTATTTGAAGAGAGCTTTCACCGCAGATCAAGAAAGAAAGCTAACGAGCGACGCGCGTTGTCTCTTTGCCAAGTGCCTCGGCGAGAAGTGAAATGAGATTTTTCCCACCGTCAACTATATCAATTTATGTTATTTTCACAATGTCTTTTAAGGCTCATCGTGTACCTGAGAGTGCAGACAATCGAGGTGAAAAAAAAATGGGAAAAATCTGTGGCAATTGGGGGACTGAATATTCCCGTGGGCCGAAATTCTCAGGCCCAGACGAAAATAAAAGCCGAGAAATCGACGGAATTCAGGGTGATAAGCATCGTATAAATGTTGTGCAGTCAACTATTTCAAAATACTCCCTCCACCATTCCGTGAATGATTGTATTCAAGATCAAGGATATTCTACGGTTATCAACCAGTTTTCTCGCCCACGTTATCCACTTTGAGAAACTCAATGAAAGAGAGAGTAGATGGACGATGTGCGAGGGAGTGAGAGAGAATCATAATGGGTATGGAAAAAAGTTGAAATTGAGGAAGATGGAGGGAGAGGGAATGAGGGACCGGTACGTGAGTCAGTCTGTAGGAACTCGACGAGCAGTATCTACCGGAGTTCTTTCAGTTGCTCGGTGTCCCTCCCTCAATCTAGTTTTTTTATTCACTTTTCATCGGTGTGTGTACAAATGTATCACACTGATAGTGGGATGTATGTACAGAGGCCGGCGAGAACGCCGGGCGGATGAGCAGGGAGAATTATTATCTGAAAATTTTGCAATCGAGAGGGAAATTGATAGCAATTTTCTCCAACTGTCAATCTCAATTTAGAGTGATTGTTTTCATTTGTTGAATTTACTGCTTTCGCCACACAAAACTCACTAAATGTCACTGTCCTTCATGAATGAATGTTTACGCTCCATAAATTATAGAACAGAATTACGAAATTTAAAATTTCAAGCGCACAATCACCGAAGCAAACATCTGGTTGATAGTCCGAACGCATGAACCGAATCATTGATTCACTCGACTGCGCGTGCCAGCAAGCAACAAGTCTCCCATCATGTCTTTGCATTTTACTTTGTGCAATTTTGATATTGTTTATGTTGGAGTTCACATTCCATGATTACAAAAATTAATTTTATTTTTCACAGTATGTTTATTATATTATTATAAGAGAACATTTTTCTGATCTGAAATTCTGAGAAGAGCGTGGACGAATGTTTGGGCATTTGGTTTTTCAGTCTAAACATCTGTAAATGAATAGAGACCTTTGTGGGTCTATGTCGCCAGGGTTTCAGACCTCTGGGATCTTTGTTTCTTTAGTTAGTCCATCTGAGGAGCTCAAAGCGTGTGGATGTGTCTTCCTCGTAAATAATTTCAAATAAAGAAAAGTTTCAACTCAACCAGATTGATTTTTATTAAAAATCACCCATTTCCAATAGTTTATTTACAATTGTTTATTTGTGTAAGAGTTACACTAGGACTTTTCAATAAATTCAACTGCCGATTGATGGAATAAGTCATCCATTGATACATCTCCCTCACTCCGTTGAATTGATATATTTAGTCTTCGAGCTTCCGCTCCCTGACGAGTCGAGCAAACGTTGTTAACTATAAATTATCTGGCGCCCAAATTCCATTATTTACTCTCCCGACATTTCTGGGATGAGTTCGAGCCCTGACCCGGGCCTATGCCAGGTGAAGGCCCCCTGACATTTGTCGATTTCTATCAACTTTTATTTGTCGAGTCATATTTACCCACAAAAAAGCCCGCCCCAAGGATGACGGAATAGTATTACCGGAATCGAATGTTTAATTTATCAATCCTCTTCCCTCTTCCTGAAATAAATGTTTACCTATTACATTACAACTAATATTGCTAATATTACCCGTCTCAACTCAACGAATAAATCCGCCCCTCTCCCGCCCGTTTTTAATTATTCAATTGTCGGATCCACTCGCATCTCCTAATGAATAACCCCAATTTAATCGTTAATTGATCAAATTTTTTTTCTCTATCGAAATTCCGGCCTCTCCGATAACATCAGTGAAAAATTATTCTCGGGTTATGTTGATGGAATAGAGTCATTAAATCAAAGGTGAATGTTGAATTCCGATGCATCACGTGTGCTATTAATTAGATGTTCGATGACTAGGAAACGGGAATTATACGGGTATCGAAGTTTATCGGCCCTCCCTCCCTCTTCCTCCCATATTGAAGAGACCGTTACATGTTCTGCATGTTTCTCTGATTGCAAATAAGGAGATGCTGGGGCGCACGTATCAGTCCGCTTCGTGTCCCGGGAAAATGTGCCTCAACGAAAATTCTGTTATTAAGGCTGATGGGGAGGCTTCAATTTCAAGCTAGAGAAAATAACAAATCGTGCCCGAGGAGTCGAAAAATTTTATTTGAGACGCAAGAAATTTTTTCATCGGAGAATCCGGGGAAAAGCTTCTGCGCCGACATTTTTTGCTGCTTGTGATGGGCCTTTGTATCTTACAGCCAATCAATTCTTAGGCAGAGGAGTCATAAAAAAAATATTGTTGTGTTTAAAGAAGTAATAATTCGGGATCAATCAAAGGGCCGTATTTATTGGAAGTCATCCCAAACAGAGAGAGAGAGAGAGAGAGAGAGAGAGAGGCTCAGCTCCTTCCTCCGATTAAAAACCCTGACGGAAAATAACAAAATTGGAAGAGGTTCAATTAAAACCAATAGTCAGAGATATTAAAAAATAGTTCATCTTTGTCAGCGCATCCATCTTCGTTCCATGGTACTCTGGGAGTTGAGAACCACAATCTAGCTATCATTCTCCATCACTTCGAATCCCACTTCTGACACCAAATGTCGTGTTTAAACAAGTAATAATTCGGGATCAATCAAAGGGCCGTATTTATTCTATTTTTAGTTCTCAGGAATCAATAATAAATGAAGTTACCCCAAACATTGAAGAGAGACAATCAACCTTCTTTTATTCTACAAAAGAGGGGAAGAGAATAGATTAAATCATTCGATTCCGTAACAATATCGTCGTAAAATGTTTTAATTTCATTCGTGAAACACAAATACAGCAAATCATAATTACGCCAGCGAAGTCAGCTTATTTTTGGAATGTAATTACTCGTGAAAAGTAACATAGACATTGTTTTAATGAATAGAAAAAAGGATCAAACGTGGGTTCAACTTCTGGGCCAGGAGAATTCCTCGAATTTTCCTCACCCAGAATTTTTTTCCCGATTTTTTCTGTGCATTCCCCCCTGGATATTGGGCCAGTAACCATATCAAATTTCACTGACATATGTGTTTTGAGAAAAACCAACTAGTCATCAGTCAAGAGCACGCAGCCCTCCCCTGCTGATCCCCTTCAAAATCTGTCCAACGCGATAACAAGAGTAACAGAGAGCTCTCAGAGAAAAAGAGAGAGAGAGAGTGATGCAGGTGGAATGCCAGGGCGGATGAGGCCCCAGGGGAACTTGAGCGAAGTCTCCATCACTATGGCAACCCTAACAGCGTTCGTTAGCTCTCGACAAGGGTCGGGCCCCTCCGTCGGCGCTCGTAAATTCTCGGAATAAGTCGCGTCACTTCGTCGGAGCGAGGCCAACCGGTCGTGTGCGACCATCTCAGCGCGGCTAGTTGAATTCCGCACGCAGTGAGTCCATCATCGCAGCGGAATGCGTATTGCGAGCTCTTGAGGAAGAAAAAAAATCGCCTCCTGTACAAGTGTTTCGATTGTATGGCGCTCTGCACTTGACGCAAATGCGTTTTTTTTTTTTTTTTTCAAATGGAAATGTGAAAACTGTGACTTCGTTCGAGTGACGGCGACGAGTGCTCAGAAGTTTTATGGGCATATTAAATGCTAGTGGTGTGTGTTGTATGCCCTCCAGGCAAATACTTAGGTGATTCCAGGACCAGCCTTTTCAAACTGACACGTCAGCTCACGCACTATTAAATCGGCGGGGCGAGTCGCTCGGGAGAATCCTTGCTTCGAGGATTGTGAGCGCAATTCCGCGTTTTGTGAGCGGTGCGTGAGCTTTCTGAGGCGCGAGTTGACGCAACAAGTGGTTGATTCTCGGGGCCATCAGTCGTCTACTCTCGGGTAGATCGTCAACTCGAATGGAGGGGAATCCCCGCATCGCTCAAGATTCCTCCGAGCTCTTGCGCTCGATCTAATTGATCATGTTTTTGAGATGAAGTCGCTCAGAGAAATGAGAGTCACTGGTAGGAACTTCTGGTTCAACTGCTTCCTGTCATCCGAGCTTTTGAATGGATAATACTTTGGTGATATCCCACTGAAACCGGTGTTTAGTGTTTTGTCAGTTGAGGATCGAATGATGACCATGTTCGGGACACTGGTGCAGAGGCTCACTTCGCCGGTGACGTCTCCGACTAGCTCTAGGAGACGTTTCAAGTCGCCGTCGAGGTGGGAAGTGCAGAGTGATCCGGAGGACGATGGTAATACGACAGTTAGGAAGTCCAGGGCGAAACATTTGCTCGATAAGAGGAAGAGCAAGAGCCGGGGGAGGGGACTTAATGCTGCCGAGTCGAGGCTGTGTCCTACGGCGCCTATTGCTGGTAGCTGGTGCGAAAATGGTTTCCCACTGAGAGGGACCAAGAGCCTGGGGAGACTCGATGGAATGAAAGAGGTAATTTATAATTGCAGAACAATATGCGGGAAAAATAAATTTTGAAGCTGAAAATGGAAAAAAAATCGACGGCGGAAAAAAAAATTTCCGTATTGTAGCGAAGGGATGGAACGGGTCAGGTCGACTGGCAATATCTCCGAATCTAAGGGAGATGACGAAATTTTTGTAATGACCTTTTTGGTGGGGCGAAGTGAGGGCTACAAAAAAGGTAGTGATGACATTTTAGCTATCTCCCTTAAATTTCGAGGTATTCATTAAAAACTGGCCAATAGAGGGAATCGGTTTGAACCCTGAATTGAATTTTCCACTGGGCGAGTATTTCGCTTGTTTCAGCTTCATGAGATACTCTCGTCTGTGGATGTAAGTGATATACCTGACATATATGTTCGGGTATAATTTTTTTCATGAACATAACAAAAGCGGAAAGAGGAAAAATTGTGGAGAATGTTGTAACACTAGCGGTATTCTTCGTTCGTGCCAAATTTATCGGCATTCCCCTTTAGCCCCGAGGTAAGGCGTACGAAAGTGCCTGTGGTATGTCCTTCCCAAAGGCCGTACCAAATCTCAACCCGTTATATGCCCATAAAACTCGGGTTTCAAGTTAGCTAATAATTTCTCAACGATACTTGTGGCATTTTGTGCCGGATCGCCGGTAATTGATTACATTCAGAATGTTTGCTTTACGATGATATATCTAGCGAGCCCGTTCGGTTGTAAAATAGTCATCACCGCAAACTTCCAACGATTTTTGTGCTGTAACTCAACAACTAATTGTGCGACCCCCATAATATTCTGATAGAATCAAGAGGCTGTTGTTATCAATTTTTTCAGCCATGACTAATTCCATTTTGATGACAATTTCGAGTGATCGTTGAAGAATCGATTTTTGGAAAAACATCAATTTTTTCGAATCTGTATGAACAATTGAATTTTAATTGGTGTCAGTGAAAACAGCTTATTAAAGTCGACTGAGCGCGCTATAAAAAAATTTCATATTCGCCTTAAATATCCGCAATTCCAAAGCTTCCCTTCAGCAGAAAAAAAGATCGGCGTTTTTTGCCGCCGATTCTTCACGGGGCAAAATGAAACAGTGGGTAAATCTCGTCATCTAAAGGAGATAGGACATTTTTGAAAAGGACCTTTTTTGTAGCTTGTAAAATTCTCTACAAAAAAGGTTTTCATGAAAATCGTTCTATCTCCCTCAGATCACAAGATTTTCTTGCTGTTTCATTTTGCCCCGTGTTTCATTTTGCCCCACCGTCCCCTATATAATAGAAATAATGTGTATAATTAGTCTAATGTGTATAATTTGGGATTGGCTATAAATTCAATGAGGAAAATTAGGGAAAAAGGAGTGCATTCTAACGGACATGCACATTCCCCCGAGGTTCTCGTTACCTTTCACGATTAAAACGCCAATTCCGATTGTTCATGTTCATCTAATTACAAACAACACCTCATCGCATCTCGTCGTGGGGATGCAGAGGTACATGTGAACCCTTTATTTCTTATTCACTTTGAATATTAATAGTTATTGTGCACGATATACTCCGGATGAGGAAGTTGCGACCTGGTGTGCCTCGATACCTCGTGCATGTGCGTGTGTCAGACAACTCCCGCAACAAATAACTCGTTAATGCTGGAGGAGCGGACGGTGTACGGAGTCCAAAGGAGTCGTTGTCCCACCTATTTGTGATGTTTCATTCCTTAACTATAATCTCGACTAGGTGCGGTACTTCCTGAGTGATATTCCGAGCGCTTCTGGAGTGGAATAATAATAACATGTGGTGAATAACGTTAATTCAGGGGGATTATTACCGAGAGGTGGGTTGCGGGATTATTTCATCCGGTTGCAGGATTTTTTTAATAGGATTTTCGGCAGAATTTGAGCACTTCAGCGGCTATTTTTCGCAGTGATGTTTTTGCCGATTGGACCACATGGGTTTTTTAAATTGCAGTTGATCTCCGTTTTTCATATTTTCTTATTGGTTTTTCAACATTGAAAATGCAGTTTCTAAATTTTTTTTCTCAACTCAGTATATTTTTCACGGAAACAATCAGTGCCTAGTGTCTTTAAATGTTAGCCGCGGGGAAAGGCATGTAATGAGTGTACATAAATCGGTGACCTTGGACCTCAGCAATGAGGTTGCTCGTTTTCACTGGCCTCAAACATTGTAAGTATATCGTACTGTAACCCCGATTAAAAAGGGCCACATGAACCACTGTTTTCGAGAGTGGAATTTGAACCCCCGCTACATGAACATTCGGTTTATAAGTCGTGAGCCTATCATTTTAATCCGATATACATGTCTAATGTTCGTTTGGGTTGAGTTTCATTTATCGACATAATGCTACACCAGCGGAATGAGACCCCACCCATGTGGATAATGCGAGGATATTGTGGATGTACGGTGGGTTCAGATACTTGTCGCGATGCTTGTCACGCCTGAGTTAAAATATTATTGAAATCGAGCCGTTCACTCGTGCTTTGGTCTTGTTTTATGTCGAAATGTGGGGGATAATTGCTGGCGAGCGAGGGAATTCGGGTTTAGAATTTCGTTGTCTGCCATTTCTGTCCATTTTTTAAAAATTTTTTTTGTAGTTTTTGGTATTTAATTTGGTATTTGGTATTTACGAATTACGTTTTTTTAGAAATTCTCAGAATCTAAGGGAGATAACGAAATTTTCATAACGACCTTTTTTGTAGAGCGAATTGAGGGCTACAAAAAAGGTTTCGACAAAAATTTTGCTATCTCCCTCAGATCTCGAGATATTCATTGAAAACCCCGAGTTCACATTCTCAATTTCGTCAATCTCTTGGTAATAATTCCCAGGAATTTCCAAAAATTCCTCCCACTCGCCCACACAGAAAGATAATCACAGATTCTTCTCATTTTCATTGGCATGGAATTCCACTGGTATCCGCCATCTGCAATTCCGGGAAAAAGGTCGGGATCAATGAGGTGTATGAAGCAAGCGAAATGCTTTATTGACTATTCATTTGATCTGCTGTGAGTGCCTCGTTACGCAATGAATACTATCGATTTCATTCGTAGGGTATTGAACACAATCCCTTGCATCGGAGTAGCAACAGCTCGGGAGCTTCATTGCAAGTAATTGGCGTTCAGATTGATCAGTATCTCCGCAGATTGGGTATGAGCCGGATCAATATTTCAAAACCCGGTAGTCTGTTTAATTTCGCTGATTATCTCCTCCATTCGGGAGGGAAATTTCGTCAGGGAAATTTCAGAGGACAAGAAAAACAAGACAGAACAACAGGATCTCAAAAAGAGACAAGAGAGAGAGAGTGAAAGGAGAACATTTTGAGATGGAAAATAAATTGAATTGAACAGGGAAATTTCTCGTATTTTTCGTCATCAGAATTCTTCTCATGGGTCCCCTCAAGAGATCAATGTACTTGTGGACAACAAGAAATGTTGATATCTCAATGACAACAATTGAAATAAAATTCTTCAAAAGGAAACGAAATTTTAGTCTGAAAAATACCAGAAAATTGAATTTTCGTGAAAGATTAAATTTTCCTCAAGTAAATCCGTTCCACTCCGCCAAATATTCTCACGTGGAAAATTCCTTCGGCAGAGTAAATGTTTCCTGTCAGTGCCAAGCATTGACTTTCCACCGCGGAAACTCCTCAATCAAAAATATTCCCTCGATTCCTCACATTTTCGTCAAAAGGGCATTCCCATCAATCTTAAAAAATTTTATTCCTTTCTTTCGCGAGGACAGCACGCCACCATTGTCCCCCCACGTAACACAGGAGAGAATAATAACGGTCAGGACATAACCGTTACCCCCCACAAGAAGCCCTCTCTTTTCTCCAATATAACATTCTGCTGGTCCATTCAAGCTCACTCGTGTGCCCATTTCTCCAAGCATCTCATGCCCAATGCAGACTCGATGAACAAGACACCCGGGGAGGATTTACCATACGGTTTCCTTACCCACACTATCCGCAATTGTTTGATTCCTCAGTTCACGGTACAAAAATGGTGTAGGGAGAGACCGGAAGGTAGCACAGGAAGTGCCAGGTTTCCATCATTGTGAGCCACCGGAACTGTGGGAAAACCTCGTGTACTCATCAACACTCGGTGGACATGTCTCCTCTTCCCCCCTCCCTCGGGCCCCTCCCCGCCCCCTCCCTCCGCCGGTGTTAATCACCCTCGCCGCCCACCTTGGCCATTTGAGGATACATTATGATTATGTGCGTGGATATAACCGGGATGATAATTCCATGGGAGAATGGCACAGCATGGGTTATCCCGCCGAGTTATTAATTAATCTATTTATGAGTATTTATGAGGGGTTCTCCGGCTTAACTCATTCGTGAGAACTTGTGGGTTCAGAACTATTCGAAAATGGAGGGAAAATTCTTGAAGTGTTTTTCATTCTGATTGTCATTTTACGATGATGAGGATGGTTTGGAGACGGTCGTGTGAATTTAGGGAATTGGGGTTGTTAGTGGGGGGCGAAGCCCCCTATGGCCCCGATGACCCTTATTCTGGCCCTTATTTGGACCCCAGGCCCTTGTGACCCTTATTTCAGAGGCTCAATCTTGGAGTCTTAATTTCGAGTACCAAATTTTCATCACCAGAAGTCAATTTGGATTTTTATAATGGAGGGAGAGCCCCATATGACCGCCATGACCCTTATGTAGGCCCTTATGTCCCTTAATCTGACCCTCGTCACCCTTATTTTGACCCTTATTACAGCCCTCGTGACCCTTATTCTGATCCTCATTATAGCCCTCGTGACCTTTACTCTGACCCTTAATTTTGGAGTCTTAATTTCGAGTACCAAATTTTCATCACCAGAAGTCAATTTGGATTTTTATAATGGAGGGAGAGCCCCATATGACCTCCATGACCCTTATGTAGGCCCTTGTGGCCCTCAATCTGACCCTCGTCACCCTTATTTTGACCCTTATTACAGCCCTCGTGACCCTTATTCTAACCCTTATTGCAGCCCTCATGACCTTTACTCTGACCTTTAATTTTGGAGTCTTAATTTCGAGTACCAAAATTTCATCACCAGAAGTCAATTTGGATTTTCATAATATAGGGGGAGCCACTAGTTTCATCACTAATTTATGCCCCCCTAAACCCCCAAATCGAGCCCTCAATCTTCATCTCCATCCACACAACACTTCAGCTATCACCTCCCGCGATTTCGAAAAAAATTATTAATCATTCCGATAAAATTTGCAAAAAGGATGAAAAAGCCTTCACCTCTGGGCGGTGAATGCCGGAATGGTTGTCCTCCTTGAACCGTTATCCTACGTATTCCCATCACATTCATCTGTCAAGAGAGAAAACCTACCTCTGCAGCAGGTACATACTTCTCGGATTCCCTGGCTCGTCATGGAAATATATTATGACGAGAGCCAATTTGTCTCCATCTTGAACAAAAATTAGCATCCTCCCTCGAGGAAGCGGCTGAGCTCTTCAACGTGACCCACCGACAATCGAAAGTCTCACCTATTCTATTTGGAAACATCCTGTCCCCGCTGTGACAACAGATCGATAAATCACCAGAAAACCCAAAAATTTGGTATCAGATAAGGATGAAGCAGGTCTGCTTCCAGCGCATCCTTCCTTCGTGACGTAGTTGCGTCATGGTTCAGCATTTACGTACACGCAGTCGAGCCAACCGCGGGACGGGGTACGCGTTGAGGCACGGGATGGCCTTCGTGGCGAATAATTATGTAGATTTTTATTAAATTTTTTTTCCCACTCAACTATAGTCAACTCGTTTCAGAGACCGGCTCTCGCCTAACAAACCGCTGACAACTCGCATCTTTCCTCTAAACATAATTTTCTAAACATTTATCGCACGCACGTGTCCCCTAAAATCCTGTGAAAATATTCAGGGGCCTTCGAAACGCGAGGATATCACAACAATTTACAATAGCAAACACTTCTGCCCTGCGAGTGGTCTAAGATAAGTGCTCCCTTCAACACTTGGAGTCGACGATTTTGTACCTCTTCGGTGAATACTTTGGCCGGCCAGGTAAATTGCTTTCAAAGAATTGCCGGAAAAATCCGAAAGGAGCATGCAACGCATTTTGTTATTGCCTCTCATATTTTGAGACACGCCAGAGGTCCCAGCAGGTAGAATTCGTTGACGCCTCCTCGGCCCGGGCAGGTGTAGTCGACAGATGCAATCTGTTTCGACCAACTGAAACCAGAGAAAAAAAAAAGAACCGAAAATATGGTTCGTGAGGTGCTATATTTTTCGGAAATTCCAGTAATGACGGCAATTTTCGGTTTGAACGGCAACAACTGTTCCTTGAAATTATCTGTGTTTAACGGAATAGGTGGATAAATAATTGGTAAACGCAGTGAATTGAAATTTACTTTTACTTTATCAATATCGTCACCCAATGAAGAACTCTCAATTCTTTTAATTGCGTTAGGAATTCATTGAGAGGCGATTGTCAGCGAAAAAGTGGATTATCTTTTGTTTTGAATTAATCATTGTGGATAATTATTATTAATACCGGCGGTCAGGTCATCCGGTTCGCATGCGTTGATTCGTTTTTGACCGCACAATCTCATCAAAAATTCTGTGAAATGAAGCTACATAATTCAGCAGTATTATGTTGAAATATACAAAAATAATTAATTAAATTATCAAGAGTGACGTGGTTGGTATAAATGAGCGAGTGGATGCTTGGGAGGTCTGTACGACTCTCTGAAGCTGATTGTTTATTTAGCGTCATATAAACAAATGACGAACTCAAGAGAATGAAAGAAACGACTGTTCTCCTTCATCCCCTTTGTGGTGGATATGCGTATTGCTTATTAGTTATTTGATTTTGAGTTCAGTTCCTCGACGGCTCTCAGAGAGGAAGCACGTCTCTAATAAATGGTATCATTGCTCTGGTTAAACTGATTCAACTTATTTGCTTCCATAACCTGCATCCCATATTCCAACATATTAAACAATTGTCGTTTGTAAATCCCATTTACAACCGAAATTAGAAGAAACATTAGTATTTTCTCGTTAACATTCGTGTTGGCTCATCATTATTGAAGACACCAGCACGATTTATCATTTGTAATTGTGTTCGTGGCGGGAATTGGTGATTGAACCGCTAGGAGAGAGAGAGAGAGAGAGAGAGACAGTTGAGCAACTCTGGATAGATTGGTACGTTNGAGAGAGAGAGAGAGAGAGAGAGAGAGAGAGAGAGAGAGAGAGAGACCGTTGAGCAACTCTGGATAGATTGGTACGTTGGAATGTGTGCCAGAGCGGAGTGAGGTCAGTTCGAGCCACCAAGTAATACCCGTTGAGCGGGCTTTACGTCCTCAGGATGTCTGATTACCTGGACACTCCGGGGTCAAGGTCACTCTCATTCACCTCGAGATGCCTCTAACATGCCGGAGTCTGTCTCACTTCCTCTTGCGGGGGCTGGGGTCACTTATCCCTCTTTGAGTACGTGCGGACCCAACCGCATGTAATTGTTCGTGCTCCCACACACGATTCTACGTGATACTGGTCTTGCTGGCAGTTGGAGACGTGGGCTTTTTCATCCGCGAAATTTTGGATTGACTCTTTGAAATTTTATTCACTGTACATTATCACATACGGAAAAATATAGGGGAGGGTGAGGAAAAACCGACACTTTAGACTTTTTTAAAATTATTCATAACTCGGAAACAAATTGATCAATTGAGCTCAGTTTAGGCTCGTCCCACGGGGGTATGTTTTGCAAAATGAAGTAGTGACAAAGTCATACAGCGGAATAATAAGAGCAAATAACTAGAATCGAGCGGAGGCCGTAAATGGCTGTGGTAGAACAGTAGGAGATTGTAAATGTGTCGATTTTGACTTTTGGCTAGTTTTTGATGAATTTCTCGGAATCTAAGAGAGATAACAAAATTTGTCTCATAACCTTTTTTATAACCCTTAATCGGCTCTACAAAAAAGGTTATGACAAAAATTGTTGTATCTCTCTTAGATCCCGAGATATTCGTCAAAAACTGGCCGATAGTCAAAATCGGCTTGACCCGGTTTAACGTTTCGCTATTGACTCGGTTATGATATTTGAGAATGCTGTGCAGATGAATATTTGTTCTTTGTATTTCAACCCAGCGACAAAATTATCGTCCTAGTCCGAGTATTACGCAGGCGCCCCAACGGTCGAGTTGCGCAGTTCGCCCTCTGCGTTACGGTTTTCGTCTCGCTAGTCTATGATTTCCACGGAATTACTCCGACTCAGATATCGAGGCAACCGCCGAGATCCCGACAAATCCGCAAAAGCTGTCATGTTCTCTCAAGTAATTGTTTACAGCATCATAAAACGGAGCTTCATGCCCCGAAATTTCCGAAAAAAAAAAACTGAAGCGTCAACTAGTCTGGGCCGCCGCGCATCGCCTTCCGCGCAGTGCCCCGAAAGAGGGGGGAGCTCTCTACCCCATAAATTTCCAGAATTCTCAGCCCCAGAGGTAAAATAATCGCCCGACTCAGCGCATCGGATCCTTCAACCTCGTACATACCAATTCCAATTACATTCCCCGGCATCTCTCCTGGCAAAACTCCAAGAGTTCTCCTGTAAGTGGGTACGCAATATAAATTCCAGGGCATTTCCGGGTTTCCAAGATAGACAACAAAACTGGGCTTTCGAGGCGCACCCGCCTCAGAACTATGATTACTCGCCTCTACAGATACCTCTTTCGCTCGCCCTTCCCCTCACCCCCCCCCCCC
>NW_021680352.1:586521-593162 GCF_001412515.2 Diachasma alloeum
TCTCTCTCTCAACTCCCCGTATTCCGCTGTTTTATACATGTACCTCTCTTTCAGTGAAAACTTATACTGGCACCTTGATGGCAAGCAGGTATGCACGCTTCTTTCGTGCCTCGATAGCCGCTGGGCAGTTTAAAACCCCTTTTAAAGAGAACAAAAAAGACAAATTCCAGAGGGGAAAAATGCCGGCATCAATGGGATTTCAGGGTGAATTTATTTCTCAGACCGAAATTTTCGAGTGTTGATGTCATCCAGGCATCGGTGAGATTTTATCAATCATAATGCAGGCGTGGAGGCAATGGAGAACAACCAATACAAGGCCGCTAGGCTCTTCTTCTCCACTCGCGTCATTTCCGTTATGAATAAAAAGCTTCTGGAGAATTTACGATCGGGTCTGTGACGATGATGTTCACTCGCATCAACATGACAACCGCCAATGAATAGTCTTTTATTATAGTGCGCTCTCAGACTGGTCGTTCGTCTCTGGTGTAAAAACCAGAAGAGAAATTAAAATTCATGGGCTTTTTTGGAATTTCAACGGGCGGCAGTTGAAATCAGGGAATTCAATTGAGAATAATGAGTTAGGGTCTCTTTATCAGAATTTAGAAAGTTTTTCCTTTGTTGTTCACATTATTTTCTGGCGATCGAGCGATTTTATCGGAGAATCGCTCGATAGAGGAGGAAATAACAATGGAAAATACGGAAATCGTGATGGAAAAGAGAAAGCTGGGAGGAGGAAACGCAGGGACTTGGAGATAAATAAATAAAGAGGCCCTTGTCACTCTGGAGAAGACGAAAATTTAAGGGAATTTGTTATTTCGAGGAAAATATTAATGTTATTGGGAGGGGAGGGGAGACTCTATGAGTCCGTCTCATTTTTCCTTTTTTCTCTCTTTCTCATTTTTGTCCAAACCAGTTTGACTGTCAGAACCTGAACAAGGATACCTCTGTAGTAGGATCCTGACAAGTGATCGAACCGCTTTTTCTATAGTGGTTTGCAGGGGAGAAGAAGTCGGAGAAAAAAGTGAATGAAAAAAATAAGCGGAAAATAAAGAAAATAATTCACCAAGTTGTTTATAATTTAATATCGGCAACGGAAAATGTGAGTCGTTTCCTCGTTTTATCATTTCTTGCGACTAGATCTTGAGAATGATTATGTTGTAGTCACTGATTGATAAAGGATCGGGGTATGTGCATTAGGAGAAATCCATCGGTCCAGCATAATGAAGAATGTTAATGGCTTCTAATGTCTAGTTATTTCGAGAATCGAGTCTCGCTTGTTGATAACTCCGAGTGATACCGAGTGCCTGTGGACGAGAGGCCGAACTCATTCTTGAAATAGGTGAAATGAATATTTCAGTATCTAATCTTCGATGGTTTATCGCTCGGGGCCTTAGAAAAACATTTGGAGAGTATTGTCAGGGTAGATGTATGGAACTTTCTCAATGTTGAAATTTTTTTCAGTCAATGTTCACGATAAACTCGCTAGCTATTCCATTTCATAATTTTTTCAACAATGCGCGGCGGCCGTATTCAATGGAAAACGCGTTGGGTTACGTTTACCAGGAAGAAATAAGAGATTGTGTTCCAATGCATGTGGATTACATGTCCATATGTCCAAAGAGTAATATCGTTTCTCGGGGAATGAATGAATCGGGGGACTTTTGTTCTGCGAATGAGGGGCGTTGGCGTTATCTAATGAAATTATGAGTCATTTAGTTCGTGGCGTTGAGCCGTTTTCATGAGATGATTATTTTAGGTGATTTATCTTCGACGAAAGTGTTGTTGAAGGCAGTAAAAAAATCGAATGAATTACTTTGTTCGAACAGACCTGTTCTTCGTTGTGAAAATGAAGAAATCGAATTTATTAAACTTCATATTCTCATTCATGTTCTATGAATATTGATAATGACTTGAAGAGAATTAATAGGATGGGGGGTGAAACATCAATGAATAATTGTTAATCTTCGATTCTTTTTTTTTACTTTTTAAAATAATCGGATTAAAATCTGTAATTGTTGAAGAATGAGGGGAGGGCCATGAATTGATTTCCTAGAAAACTGAAAAAATTTCTTGAATTCTTCGGAAAATTTCACAGCTTTCCAGATAACCGTAGATCTTCAAAGATTTTTCTCGAATTATTTGGGAAACCGAAGAATTTCATGAGAAGTTTCTTGAAATTTTCTAGAAAAATTCTGATATGAGTACTGAAAAAAATCACAACAGAAATATGGGGAAAAATTGACGTTTTCCGAAATAAAATTCCCGTGCCAGTACTGGAATTTTTCCCTGGCGGTCACTTGCGCCTCTTTTACCGTGCTAGCACTAAAATTTTTCTAAAAAATTTATCTCCGTGTGGGAAATTCGAGAAAGAAGGAAAGACCATGGACGTATCCACGTGCAATTACAGCGTACTAATTTTGCGCGTGAAAAATCTCTCACCAGTGAAATTTTTCACCAGAGGGGAAGCCACAGATATTCCAAAGAATATCGCGAGCTCGGTTGGCCCAACACAGTGTTCGTAATGGCGCTGTTGTGCGATGGTAGGGATCAGCTCGGGTTATCGTGGTAGTGGTTAACTACCGTACATCAAGGCCATCCACTCGTTTCCTTTTTTTTCGGGGGGAGATCATTTCTCGGACACCATCATTTTGCATCTATTCCTGCAACACAACCTCGATATACTCCGGTCTCCACCGAATTCATTGACAATTTCTCAGATCTAAAAATCCTGACAACAAATCCCAAATGAACCCCTCGATGCCCGATAAATCCCAGATATTTTCTCCCACTGAGTGTTTTAACTGTAATCTGAGACAAGTGAATGGACTGAGATTCCTTTCGAGTGTTTATTACACTAACGCAAATGGTCTTTCAAGCACAGGTGGAAGGCACATGCAGAATGGAGTCACGGAATCTAAGCCAAGGCAACTCCACTCCCTAGAAAATCAAACAAATATCATTAGTACTAATTTAAAAAGTCTTATTTTATCGTTAAATCCATTTTACTCCGGTGAAATTGTCTCGACCCGATCTACGGTGAAAATAAGATTGAACGATTCAGCAGGAAAAGTATTATAAATAATCCATCTGCGTCGTATAGGTGCACCTATACATCATGTGTCTTCTCTCCCTTTTCGTGGAACAACGCTTTCACCGCCTTGTACGTGTCACAAGTCGCGTTTCTCACATCTCGTCATTCAAGGGGAAAGATCCACTGATTACACCTTCTCGGGTGAAGAAAAAAACGGCTGAAATTAGCGAGAGATTCGCCAGCGGATGATTTGATTTAGGTGGATCTAGGGGTGATTAAATATTTTTAGGATGCGATTCAGACAAGTCAGCCCGCACGGAAAACAAATATATGAGACATATATATCAGTTACATTCACATATATGTGCACCCATATATTCAACATGTATTTTATATACATCATTTTTCGCCAAAAATATATTTAAAATATATAACGAACATATATCCCACGAATAATTGTTCTCAAGCTTGAAAAAAATCCTGAGAAATGAAAAAAAAAATTGTGCCCTGCAGTTCTCGATAAAAATCACTCGACAAAAAGGAACTTTGTGACAATCTGGTTGTCACGGGTTGACTTGAGATAGTTCGTGGCGATAATTAGAGAAAATTAAAGTCATTTTGGTGTTTTTGAGTTTGAAGACCGTCACAATTTTATTAAAAGAATTAGGATGATGTGAATAATAAAGCCATGTCTATTATCAACATCCGACCCTACCACAAAAATTAAACAGACAAATGTACATTGGAATGGTTGACGAGTATTCCCGCAGGGCATCTTTCACCACCATCATTACGATACTTGTGGAAATTCAACTGCCGGTGTAATACAACTATTGCCCCCCAACGTCTTGTAGCCAATGGCTTCTGGTCGCTCGTAAACTTTCACCGCATACAGCCCATTCCCTCGAACTTTCAGTACGCGTAACATTTACAACTTGCCCCCTCCCTCCCCCCCCCTCCTCTTAAAAATTAATATCACTCATTTCTCCCGTGAACGGGTAGAAATTAATAAGGAATATTAAATATATCTCGGGTGAACGAGAGAATGCGATGAGGAAATGGTAATTAATATCTGGTTGATGATTAATGATGTTTCATTAATTTAATTAATTGAATATTCAGGTTCAGAGGCTTGCGGAATACGAGAGATACTTGGGCCACGAAAGCCGTGATTTATCGTCGTCAAGTACAAACATAACAAGTGGAGTACCGCGTGGACAGTTGGAGGGTGACCTTCACCGTATCCAGGATCTTTTTCCCAACGACAACTTGCGCCTACATGAGAGAGACGTACTCACTACGGTAAGCCATATAATCCATACACGCTGTGAAAAGGCATTACACTTCTTTGTACGTAGACCTTTAAAGACTATTACAACTAATTGTACTTTGAGTCAACTCAGAGCACTCCAATCCCCATTTGTCGTTAGCCAGCGTTGAAGTCTCTATCGTTTCTAGGAACACAACTTCATGGGTCTTTTTGTGGGTGAGGTTCTTACCGAGGGATTGAGACTGTCCACGTGTGTTAGGGACTGTGACTTTGTTGTTAATGCTTGGGTAAATTACTCCGGGGAAAAAGTATAATTTTTTTGTCGGGGGAAGGGCTTTGCTGGAAGTTGCAGGAGTTCTCGGCTGACTTATGCCTTTATACTATAAAAATCAGAATTTATTTCCGCAGCGGAAGGGGCGTGAAAAAATTTGGAAGAGATCTTGAAAAATTCGTTCATTTTCGAAGAACTCGGGGCCGCGAGTTGAACATGATCTGAAAACCATAATTAATCTGAGGGATGATGAAAAGTACGAGGTGGTCAACAGTTGTGAGGGCCGCCATCTTGATTGACACCCTCTCCCTCTACTGGAAGGGGCTTCCAAGATGGCGGCGCTCCCACCTCGTGTTTTCAAACATTCCTTAAAATGATTTATCATCACCAAATCACTCTCAACCCACTCCATCCAGTTTTTATAGAAAGAATAAATTTTTTAAGCCATCTCCCAGTTTTTTCCATCCCTTCTTGGCTGAGAATTAATCTCTCAAATTTTTTTGTCCCCTCCCAAGGCGTCTTATGGTTAATAAAGTAAGGATTAAGCAAATAGAAGAAAAGCCTAGTCAACTGATTGACTCACCCACACGACCACTCACATTTCAAAGAGGATTACGAATCATTAGAAACAATAATTCATTCCTGCCTCGCCAAGGCATGCTGAGAATAGCAAAGCACACACTAGGGTTTGCCTCATTGCAACGTGCATGCCACTTGCTCATTCATCCATCCATTCGTCGTGATATCCTTGAAACAGCATGAATAAGAAATACCATTTCCCATGTATCTCTCACACCTAATACGTAAATTCCAAACTTTTGGATTAACAGAAACCGAAGAGTCTGGTGAGAAAGAGGAACGGGACGAATGCAAACAGATTGAGTCGAGCTTTATCCCAAAAAAATCTTCAGAACATCGAAGCACAGTCTTCCGTCCCGAAGTCACCGCCCAGAAAATTTCTGCTTGAAACTCCAGTGCAATTTACGACAGTAAGTCAATCTGAAAAAAAAACTGAAAATTTCCTCATCATAAATTGTCATTTGACTCGCAGGGGATGCAATCGCAAGATAGACATCTATTTCTATTCTCTGATCTCCTGCTCGTCGGAAAGTCTCGAAGTGGCGGGACATTCAAGCTCAAGCAGACGGTTAAAATGTCTGAGCTTTGGATAACGGCGGGGCACATCGAGGATGTCGCGGAGACAAATAAATCCCAGGAAACGAGTTTTGTTCTCGGCTGGCCAACGACAAACGTTGTTGCCACATTTATGTAAGTGATAGACTTGAAATATGAATCACTTTGCACCTGCATCATGCGTCAATTATCCCGAGTTTTTTATTACCATAAGTAGTCACTGCGCATTCAGCGAGCGTTAAATTCTCATTGTTGTCTCCTGAGGAAGGAACACTTATTCCTTGACACTCGTCATCGGGGAGTGGGTGGCTCATGTTATTTGTGATTGCAGGACGGCAGCGGCTAGAGATCTCTGGTGGACCAAGCTCACCGAAATCATCCGGGGGGAGAGCATCAAAGAGCCAGCGGATACCAATATACAAGTGGTTTATCACGACAGTGATACCAACACCGAATATGTGAGTGTCAAATTAAAGTATTCTTTAATTACCCCCGATGACAAACCAGAGGGAGGGGTACACTGAGAACAAAATTTATTCCTTCCAAGAAAATGTTATTGGCGATATCTTTTTCATACTCTTAGTAGAAGAAAATATCTCTTTTGGAACGTATTTCTCCAGGCCAGTCATTTCCAGGTGCTCCGAACTCAGTTCCAAGCGTGAGAATTATGGTGATCTATAAGAATATTCTTCTGCATATGACCTCGAAGAAACTCCCATAATAATTATTAACATTTGGAATTATTCCAATTTTCTTTACCTGAGAAAATCGCCAATTTGTAAAATCCGGAAGATATCGGAGAACATTTTGTCAAGGTCATATGTAGCATAATAATCAGATTGTTCAATATCACTGTAATTTTTGAGGATAGACTTGGACTCTCTGAAAATGACTGTCCTGGAAAAATTCGTTCTGAAAAAATATTAAGAACTGAC